>NW_005191354.1:0-2299 GCF_000239375.1 Pundamilia nyererei
ATAATTTCTTACCTGAAGATCAGTTCACCTGACACTCGGCGACCGTCTTGGGTCTCTCCTCCTCCTGCCTCCCCTTTCCCTCATCAACCTGCTGGTGGAAGCTCCGCCATAGCCACCACCAAAAAACTGAGTTATTTTTACACATCGACCATGATCTGGCCAATCCACCACCTTTCGTTGTTTATACCGTTACAAAAGAAAAACAAAAAACAAAAAAACAAAATCACCATCGGCCCACTGGGCAAATGCCCGGTATGCCTGATGGCCAGTCCAGCTATGGCTCTGCACACCTATTTACCTTACAATATAAATCCCCTTGAGGCAACTATTGTTGTGATTTGGCACTATATAAATAAAATGAAATGGAATTGAACTGATTTGGTCAGGGTTTTTGTTGCCTCTTTGCTTGTCTTGCAGGAGGTCTCTTGGCCTGTCAGTCAAAGCTGAGGGCACTCACGTAACTCATGGGTGACATGCTGGAGGCAGTTCAGGTTTGGGACTCACCCCATACCCCAATGGAGGACGGTAAGGAGGATGTACTGCTGCGGGAGCTTTCAAAGCTACCAATTGTGGAGCTCTGGAGGATCCAGTGGGGTCTCAGTCAGTCAGACCTGCTGCAGGACTTCCCCCCCATCCCTCCACGCTGGCTGCGGTCTGCTGACGCCTGCAGCACCGCCAAAACAATGATGAGGTGTTACCAGGAGGACAGAGCGCCAGCAGTGTTGGCCGCAGTCCAGTCTCTAATCGGCGGAAATCATCAGGTTCGCCCTGTACGTTTCACCATGATCCCCCCGAGACCTGAATCAGATCTAAAACCTGTCCAAGGCTTTGTGAAGACTCAGCGGCGGAAGCTTATCAGCAGGATCCAGAGACCCAGCCCCATCCTGGAAGCCCTGCAATGCTGCAGGATCCTAAACGCCTCAGAAAGGGAGGCCATCGCCATCTACGGAGCTTGCAAGGACAGGAACCGGGTTCTAGTAGACCTGGTCCTCAGGAAGGGGGAGGAAGCTCAGAAAGTGTTCTACCACGCCCTTGGTCAATCAGAACCCTTTTTACTGCAGGAGCTGAAAGAGGATCACATCAGGGACAAGGTTTGTTTTTGTCACCTGACAGTTTCAGCAAAGCTCAGAGGGAATGTCAAGTCTGAAGACCACTAGTTCACCTTGATCCATGATGTCACCAGCTGTCCTATTTTTGTTTCCCAGAATGCCTCAGACTCAGTTGTCATCATGGAGATGTTGGAGTTTCTGGTCTCAGATGAACTCAAGTGTTTCCAGTGGTTGGTCAACAAATACATGACTGCAGAAAGTCACTCTCCCATTGGTGGAGAGCAGTTGGAACATGCAGACAGACGGACAACGTGGAGACTTCTAGAAAAACTCTTTGGATCCAATCGGGCAGAACGTGTCGCCATGGAGATCCTGATGAAGATCGTGCCAACGCTGTGTATGTATGCAAAGTCTGTGCTAAGCTACACTTGACTCGATATTTATCAGGAAGGATGTAATCATGTGATGTGATGATGTCATCTTTCTGCAGGTCTCTTTTTTCAAGCAGAAGCAGTGACATCACTGACCTACTCTGACATCAGGTTGGAGACAAATACACCACAGGTAAGTTGTGTCACTGTGATGTCACTGATGTGCTAATTGTTGATTTTTTTTTGATCAGTCCAGTTTTTTAATCATTTTTTTACCTGTTGGTCTGTGCAGGTTGAGATTACACCTGAGGTCAGCGAGGATGGGAGCATATTCAGGTAACACAGGGTTGTTGGCTGATTGGTTTAATGGAAGGTTAGGGCAGATCTGGTGCCATGCTGCTGTTTACCCCACTCTTGATGTTGTGACCTCGAGTTATGTTTGTGGTGTTTGATGTGTTTTTATTTGTAAGTTTATTTGTAAGACCCAACACATACTGACGTTATCACCAAATCATACAAGTTCATCAATACCACCTCACCCTACAGTGGAAGTATTCACGGTGCATCACTTGTTCCACACTGTCATGTTGTCTTGTCATGTTACAGCCTTATTCTAAAATGGATTAAATTCATTTTTTCACCTCAAAATATTTCTCAGCAGCAGAAACGGGGAAACTAGTGATGGTCAAGGGAAAGATTAATGCAGCAATGTATAGAGACATCTTTGATGATAACCTGCTCCAGAGGGCTCTGGACCTTGGACTGGGGCGACGGTTCCAACAGGACAGTGACTCTAAGCACACAGCCAAGATAACAAAGGAGTGGCTTGGGACCACTCTGAAGTGACCCAGCAAGAGCCAAGACCTGAACCTGACTGAA
>NW_005191355.1:0-2299 GCF_000239375.1 Pundamilia nyererei
AATCTAGCTTATTTTTTATGGTGCAGCTCAAAGGAATGAGACACAACTCGTGCTGGTTATATGAGCATTTCTGTGAACATTAGCAACCACCTGCTAATGTTCACTGGCCTCTAATTTTTTCTCACCTAAAAGAAAGGACTGAAATCACTTCAAAGACTGAGTAAATCCCATAAAGTCTTATGTTAAAATGTTCAGCTTTATTTTACTCTGTCGTACGATTGGGCCTTCATTAATGCAGCTTGCTAACCAGCCTGCTAGCAGAGGCTAGCTAGCCTTAGCTCATACGTTAACATTCGCCAAAACATAGTAATCTCTGGATCCATGAATGAATAATTGAATGAACTGTTATCTCTTGAGTTATACATCTGTGATATTTAGGGACTTTATTTGTAATTCTGCATTCCATATTTATTATTGACCCAAACATAATTTAGCTGCAGATACACATTTCAGTGATCATTAAGCTATGTATGGGCCAATGAAACAGTTGCAATTGCAGAACATCACATCACATTCATAAGGGAATAAACAGAAATTTAAAAAAAAAATCAAATAAATCGTTTTTAAAAACATATATTTGTTAATAAAATTTTATGTTTTGTTCAGACTGGCCCACTTGTTAAGGAGGGACTAGAGTACATATCTAGTAATATACAGGAACCTCTCTTGTTAAATATTATGAATGAAATAACAAGCGGATGATCTGGACTGACTTCCATCTCGAACACCATAAACAGAGAAAAATAAGCTATTCAAGTCCAGTTCTCTAAGTGTCAGCTTAAACATGACAGGCCTGCAAAGGTGAAATTCGCCTTGCTGCCAGAAGGCTTCACGAGGGCACCAAATGTTAAATAATCTACAGCTGAAAATGGCACCCAGTGAATACACAATGAAATCGAGTTCTAAGTAACCTTTTCAAAAATCTCTTAGTCAAAGGATGAAACCATTTTTCAAGACCTCCGGAGTAGGTCCTGGAGCTCAGAGCTGACAGAGTAGGAACGTCAGAAATTGTTAAGGGACATTTATGTGAATTAAACCTGAATGAGCATTATTGATTACTACTGTTCAGAATGTTATAGTCTATTTTTGGCCATTGTTACAGTTCAGGACGCTGCAGTGTTGCAAAAAAAAAAAAAAAAAAGGAGAGCAGTGCTTAAAGAAACAAAGTGTATTTCTCTACAGCAAATGGAAGCTTCATGTTGTGCCACTCCTTAAATCGTCCGTTGTCAGTTCATCTTGTAAACAAATTAGACTGGATCCCTGCTGTTCTCCTCCAGCTTGGTTCAATTATTGAGCAAGGACAAAGACTATACGGTTTCCGCTCCATCTGATCTCTGTTAATGAGTCTTTGTTCGCATAGCGTCACTGACACTAATCTTACTCTCTTTGTTTTATCAAGAGCTACAATTATGTTTATCTTCATTCTATTACTGTGTTTAGACTGCTATATTAGGACTGTTTAATACCCATTGATGCATGAGTGCACAATAAACATTTATGTAACAAATTACAAGGCCTGTATTTAATCTGAATATAGTTCCCCCATTATTCTACAACAAGTAATGAAACATGCATACTGTGCAGGTGAAACATGTTTATTCCATTTTCATGTTGTGTTTCAAGATTTCACACTGAAAGGAACAGCAGCAGCAAAACCCGCCACTCATCTTCTCCCCAGAGGCAGTTTTTAGTTCATTTTACTCTTTACTCATACACTTCATAGTTTGCAGTGCAACTCAATACTGGAGTAAGCTAGGTAATATTACACTTAGTAAACCTGTCTAATTTTACTGAGTCAGTTCCAAAGTAATTTCCACAATCTTAAAGAATTCACAGCTGTGGTTAAAAGTTGATTAAAGGAATGGTCAAAGAGCAGAGGGTACATTTTGCAGTAGTCTGAACTACCACCAGTGCACATCATATAAAAACAGCAGGCTGTGTGATCTTCAAAAGGAAGATCTTGTGATCTTCCTTTGGCTTCCCTGCTTAGTTCTTATGTCCTTGTCTATTCTCATGTTTTTTTGTATTACTTTCCCTGGAACACTCTCTCACAGTCTGTGTCTAAAACCTAAAAGAGAATTATGGATTTGATCAACTGGTCTCTGAATGCTATTGACATCCTTTTCTCAACGAGAAATCTGGGCTCGGGAGAACCCGAGTGCCCTGGAGGGACTTTCCCTGCCGGATACACGATGGACGGGTGGCAGAAATGGAGGGTCGTGTGCCTGGCGGGACTGTCGATCGAGGACGCTGAAGATATCTACCTATTCGGAACCATGATAACAGGGTTCTTGCTGAT
>NW_005191356.1:0-2296 GCF_000239375.1 Pundamilia nyererei
TGGGATATATTTAAACAAAGGGGGGAAAAAAGAACAAAAAATGTAGCCAAAAGGCAGCTGAAATAGAATATGCATAAAAAACAATCCAGATAATTATATCTTCTTCATGCTCTTTTTGGGACAGCTAAAGTGCATTTAGACAAAAGCATGCACCAAATTCATTTGCCAGGCTGCCAGAGGAGTGTGGGTGTTGTTAGCCTTCAATACTGGTCAAAAGATTTGGGTCGTAATAAATGGATTGTTTGAAATTACTGCACTTCATATTACAATCAAAGGGAAAATGGGGGGGGGGCAGCATGACTTTGGGATACATTTTTATACAAACATGATTTGATGACAATGATCAAATCTGATTCTAAGATATCTTCTAAATATTTTAATAGTACTGCCAAGTTTTTCTCAAATTAAACTCTATATGGTATTTTCAGCCTGTGTAAAGCAAAGTGACTTGGTTTAACTCATCCACCTCTCTGTCAGCTGGTGTGACTGGTTCAATGCTTTTAATAATACCTGGGTTAATGGATGCTATGGTTACTGTTACCTGGAGGAGAGACGCTGTCATTGGAGCTTCTGTGATAGTGATTGTGAGACAAATTTAGCATGGCTCAGATGTCAGTTTTAGATGAGGGGTAGAGGTTAATTTTAGCCTTTTAGCTTCGGATGTATTCCTATTTATTTGTTTATTTATTTTTAATCGAAGGCGACAATCAGATGTCTGTTCAGAATATACAGTGCCTGCCCTAAATGAAATAATTGATACAGAAATGGCAAATTCCAGGTATAAATTCTGTACTATTATTTATAAAATTATAAATAATTATATCAACATTTTTCTTATTAAGATGTCTAATTAGTTATTTACTTGCATTCCTGGATAGGCTTTGTTTGGATTTTGTGTAATTAATGACTTGTCTGTGCGCAGGTAGAGACCTTGACCCGTCAGAACAGAGCGACCACAGTACACGCTGTACGAGACTCTGAGCTGGCCAAGCTACCAGAAGGTGCACTTTGCTCTATCAAGAGGAAATTTCCTCAGGTAGGCCTAATCTAATGTGTTAAATTCATCTTATTTGAAAATAATTCTGTTAAAGTAATCCTTTTTACTGGAGAGAACAAGTGCTATTGCCTCACCCGTCCCTTTCCTTTAAACAAAAAAAGACTTGAAGTTATCATGAAAATAATACAGATAATTAATACATTTAATCAAACTAATAAAAATCAACATGTTGCATTCACTGAAACTCATCACAATAAACATTTAAAATAAAATCAGGAAATGACTTTGTACTGCAGAGTCTGAGTAACAGGGCTGATTATAAAATGTGCATCTCAGGTTGTCACCAGGCTGATCCACTTACTCGGACAGAAGATACTGCAGCAGGTCAATGGTCCTCTGACAGGTGTGTACATCTGTGTGCTATGCTGCCTATTTTGCAGGCTCTTTCCTGGCTCAGACATACTGGCAGTTTTTGTTGACGTACCATAAAGGCAGTGATTGTGTGGCACATCTGTTTGTTAATGGATAAACAAATATCTTGTGTTTTAATTATAATAAACTGAAAATGTTTTGATACTGTTTGTAATTAATAAGGTTTGTAATTTTTCTTTGGCTCTTGCTAAAAACTTCTCAGAAAGTCCTTTATGTAGGGGCTGGGAAACAAACAAACTTTGGATTGAACATATGCATGGTCTACACATGTTTTAATTGGTTAGGTTCTCCCATCATTTCTGGTATTAAATCTGTTTTTCACCATTTGCAAATCTGTAACACATCTCCAGCTCGCAGTTTGGCCCTGCACACACCAGGAAGTAAGTGGGATGCAGGAAACCAAGCCTCCAACCTCTCCACTGTGGCAGTCCTGCCAGTATCAGAAGAGGTGCCTCTTACTGCCTTTACTCTAGAGCTGCAGCATGCACTCCTTGCAATAGGTAAGAATGGAAAGAGATATGGAAGCTCAAATTTGGCTTATAATCATTCACTGCTGTTCTCGACACAGAAAACGCTTCAGGTCATGGATGATTGTTTATTTTAAACATATGACCAGCCTACTGCTGCTCTTCACCCAGTCTGTTGTCATTTTCCAAAACTTCTTATCGAGGACATGGAGGCATGATTAGAGGGGCTGCCATGATGGAAATGCTCTCCCTTTAAGAATTCTGGATTCTTATTTGCATCCTAATTTGAACTGTAATTGAACCAAAATCAAATCACTTTCAGCTGTCTTTAACCTGGACGTAACACCTCCTTGAAGTAGACATTCATGGGTGTAATCTATCATCTCTCACATAAAGGTCC
>NW_005191357.1:0-2292 GCF_000239375.1 Pundamilia nyererei
CCCCCCCCCCCAATAAATATAACCGGTGTGCAGTATGTGGCAGTATGACTCTGATAAACACAATGAGCTCCGCGGGCCACCACATTATCCTATCCCACCCAGACAACGCACTGCCCGGTAATGCGTTTGTTGGGAATTTCACATTCACCAACCTGTGGGCTGATAACATCATGAGCTCGCACGCTCGATACACCGACATACTGCACAAGCTCACGCCGCAGGAGAGTATAGGGCTGGATTACGGCCGCCACGTAGAGATGCTATTTGTTCCAGATCTACACGCCTTGGGCGCGGCGGGTTTCCAAATGGCCGATTTCTGGATGGACTTTCGGGTCGACAACGTTATGCCCTGGGATCGCTGGTACGTACAAGTGAACCGCTGCGCGGCCAAGGGGTGGCAGTTGCACATTGTGGCGTGCAGCGAGAACGGAACGGGTCCCGATCATTTCCCGGAGGCCGTGTGGCTAGCCTACAAGAACTACTTCAACCGCTGCAGCCCGGAGGCGTACGATGACCGGGCTTTCCAGGGTCACAAGGCGCAACTGCTATCTTCCGCCCGGACAAACTTTCGCGAGAAGGTGAAAGATCTCAGTCGTGTCTCAGCTCTAGGCGATGTATATCGCAACCCGTCGTACAACGGAGAGTGTATGTTGTGGGCCGACAGCAATGATACCCGCTATAAGGAACGTGCGGCCGAACTGTGGACCACCCGCCGACATAACGGAGCTACATGCGCTCTACAGAAGGTTGTGGCGGATAAAACAACGCTAACCCAAGAAGAGTGACTGTATCTTCGCACGCAATACACAGTGTGATTACAAATGTTGTTTGTACCTATGTACGGTTGCCTGAGTGCTGCGCACTCATCACTAACCCAGTACTATCCCACCATAACAATAAAAACACTAGTGCAAGAACCATGGATCTTTGTATATTGTTTTTATTTTGATTTATCAGAGCATAACACGTTGTCTCACATTCCGCATATTACATACGCTCGTATGTTAGGCGACATATACGGTCGTAGTCATGTTTGTGACCTCGTCGGATGTCAACTCCGGCCAGTGCATGCGCGAGTTGTACCCCGTGTACTTGTAGTCGTCCTCCAGTTTTGGAATAGGAACCAGCGTTACACGAGCGGGCACTTTACAGTCCACCAAAAGGCCTCGCGTCATACATGCGCCTGTGTCTAGCCACATCTTTATGGTGCGCAACAGTACTGGCAGCTGATAACTATGGCACAATGGAAAGACAAATTCATCGTCGTAGTCCACGTCCTCGTCGGTGTCGCTGTCACTGTCACAGCCTCGGTCGCAGTATCCGGGGTCTTTATCGTCCGCGGAGTCGTGAACCTCCATGTCACTCTCTTCTCCCGTGGCACACTGGTCTTCGATCCCAGAGTCCGGATCCTCGGGTTGTTGGGCCTCGCTCGCAGGCTCGTCGTCATCCCACGTAGTCCAGGGGTCACACGCGATGAACAGCGGGCCTCTGTTCTGCTTATACGCGCTCCACATGCCGCTTATACAATGCAGACCCGGGTTGTTCCCGGGTACCATCATGCCACGTAACAACTTGCCGATCGACACCACGCTGTATATAGACCCGTCGTCGACCCGCGTGCCGGGCTCTGGCAGCACACTCTGGTACCCGCGATCTTTCACCGATACCCTATCCCCTGTCAGGACTAGATTGAGCACATCCAGTACGCCTCTCGCCGGCATGTGCAACACGCCAACGAAGCGACCTCCCCACGCTCCAACGTGTACTCGACACGGCGAACCCGCAGCCTCGAAGCCTGCGATTGACGTAAACTTGAAGCACGGCACGGTGGCCGTTGTGATGTACTCTATGGTAAAACGGTGACCGGTCTTCAGGCTCTCGTCGCCGAGTTGGACAGTTGACCATGACATTTGACCGTCGGAGCTGTTCGCTGCAAAGGGGTTCGTCGCTGGCTTAGCACGCTTCCCCGGTGGACAGTCTTCCTCTATAGCATTGCCACGCTTCATCGCTGCGATGCCGCGCGTAGGCCGCTGGTGTGTAGTTGATAATGCAACTCACAGTACTCTATGTACAGTCCACAGTGGTGTTACGTGACCATGTGGCGTAGTGGGGGTTGGCGGCGGCGTTATGTTTTTTTTGGGAGGGGGAGTGTTTCGTGTATTGTCACAATTGCAGTCATAGCTATGGGTCCCCGACCGGTGCACGCGAACCCCAACCCCCCCCAGTGTCAACACATAACCAACACACATGTTCATTTTTTTTATTGAACGTGCGCATTTTTTTAAAAAAAAA
>NW_005191358.1:0-2290 GCF_000239375.1 Pundamilia nyererei
GTCTTTCTCCTTCCTTTGCCGATGCTGCATTCACTTACACTCGGATATCTGAGCTTCACTACGAAAACGTAATCGTACATTTGATATTTAATTGAATTTTACTGTTTTAGCTTCGGGGTGGCACCTGGGGTGGCCAGTCTGGTTTGGGGGGTGGCCTGTGCGCCCCCAGGCCACCCCGCTGGACACGCCATTGGCACGGACTACACTCCCCATGAGGCTACATTCTGTAGGGCTATGCCTCTAACACTCTGCCTATTGCCTTCATATTAAATCATTTTTGTGAATAATTTTTTAAAATATTTCTTCACGTCATTATGCGGGCTGCAAGTAGGGGTGACATGGACCGCGAGATGGAGACACAGGCATTAGAGCCTCTTTATGCGTGTTTTGTTTGGGTTTCCACCGGTGGAATTACCAAAAATGTAGAGTTCATAGCCTTATGAAACAGGAAAAATACCGCCGTGTAATCCATTCATTTCAACAAAGTAACTGTATTCTGAATACCACCTTTTAAAACGGTAACTGTAACGGAATACAGTGACTCATATTTTGTATTTTAAATACGTAACGGTGGTACATGTAAAGTGTGACAATGTTCATGCCTGTCTGGGAAAATAAAGCATGTAGTGAGGGGTTTTACAGCCTTAAAACATCTATAATAATTGTAAAAGATAAAGTTGGCTACTTTGCAGATTTCACCTATAGCGCGTTATTTTTAGAACGTAACTCCCGCGATAAAGGAGGGACCACTGTACGTCTAAGATGCACAATAAAAAATGTCTGAACCTTTTCGCATTGGCTCCCACGTCTATTTACATTTGAGGTCTCCAGCAAACTAATGTTCAAAATACATGAAAACCTGAAATTAGCGTTTTATCATGGAAAATAAAAATCACTGCTACACGCTAATATTTGTCACTTTCCCACAGTGATTTTTGAAGAAGTCACAAATTGGAGATATGATCATGTAGCACTGTGAAGATCTTAGTATCTTCTATATATCTGCATCAAAATATTTGTTTACCGTAATCAGGGTCAATTTGTATTTCATTTTTGGAGACCAATTTGTATGACCTTAGATGGGGTAGTTTGGTGATTAAACTCTTTCTACAAGTCAGAATAATCACAAGTCACATTTAGCAAAAAATACTTTGATGCAGATATGTAGGCTATGAGTTATTACACAGCCTATACACGTACCTGAAGCACTAATACTGTAACTCCAGTGGTTGCGCACAATCATGACATGTTAGTTAAATCATCAGTGGCGGAAATATGCACAAGTCGAACAAAGCAGGAACTCCAACAACTGTAAACAGATTGGCCCATACCTCATGCACTGTGTTGAAGAAAAGGCAGCAGTGAAGCTCTTTTCCTGAGTAACTGTGACCAGCTGATATTATGGTTGAAATGAAGATACTTTGAAATCTCCGCAACAAAACGCAACACTCAACACCGACGATCACCGGGTGTGTACAGACCCTGTAGTTTAAAATATTCCGAAGAGGGCTCAAACCACACCCTTTACATGGGTGATTTTATAAAGGAAGCAAAAAAATTTATTTTACCATGAAGTTTTAAGAAGATAGTAAGAAAATTTACTTACAGTTTCTAAGACGGTTGTCTGTTCTTCTGATGAGGAAGGCCACTTCCAGGTTACTGCACTTTTTTCAGTTCGCTACGTTGTTTCCTTTGGTTTCTCATTTCCAGGTGGATCCAAAGTTCTTAGACAAGCTCATATCAGGGAAATTTCTTGCTGGGAGTTGAGTAGAGTCCAGGTTTGTGTAGATATCGCAAACCTGATATGGCTTATTACTTACGTTTATGCTTTTGGGGAGCTTCCTGATCACTGCCTACTTCAAGGGCTTTGGAGCGTTATGGCACGCCCCCTTCCCGTCCAGACAAACCACACGGAAGCGTCAGTTATGGTTCGTACGTACTGTGTTGTCGGTTGCAACGGTAGATCACACGATAGGGAAGGCAAGAAGCTGGAAAACTGGCTCTCTTTTTATCGTTTTTCCTCCTGGAGGCAACGGGAGGGATCTCATGTATCCGATAATACTAAACGAAGACGTCAGGCTTGGATTGCAGCGGTCAGATGAGCAGATATCGAGTTCTCTCATATTCTCTGCCATCCCCAAACGAGAGCAATTGCCCACCTGAGAATTTATGTTGAGCAAGTAATAGGTAGTTTGCGTAACAAGTTCAAAATGCTACACACTACAATGCCAATCCGATTACTCACATCATGTGAGGGTGAAGACACAACACTGCTTGATAAGATTGTTAA
>NW_005191359.1:0-2289 GCF_000239375.1 Pundamilia nyererei
AGTATTAATATTACAGAAACATTTGATTACAGTTAAAGCCCCACATGTGTATATGCAGTCCCCCAGATAATTTCACAATAATATTCCTGACACATGCAATACATGCATATGACCATCCTGTGTAACTAACCATAGCTTTTTTTGTTATGATTCCATCCTGGAAAAAATAGGCAGGGAGAGAAGACATCAAACTAGCGAAGAATGAAAAATGTGGCCTGTGGCATTCAGAAAATAGCCTATGACTGCATACAGAGTTGGCATCATGATCTAATTTCAATATACATCTACGTTCTAAAGTGTTTACATTTATATTATTACATTTACTCAAATTACATAAAGACGTAGATTTCAAGTTCAATAATATTTATATTTGTCTTATCCCACATTTAATTTACCATATGCATTTCACTGTTCACACATGATATCATTTTCTGTCCATTTTCTAGCTACCTGCCTATCTTACTTCATATTTATTTTCTATCCTTCTCTATTTGCCTGCCTCTCTGTCCCAATAGTTTGGGAAGATCCTTTATTCTATCATGTCTGCCAAGATGCTGTCATCTTCTTCAACGTCCACTTTGATCTTCTTGCCCACGAGCTGCTGCATATGTTCTGGAGGGATACCCTTTGGCTCACCAACCTTCACTGCAAACATGTCCAGGCTCAGCACTGTTGCTTTAGGGATTTTCACCTTAGCAATGACTGACTTGCCCAACTGGAGTAGAAAAAGAATAGAAATACATAAAAGATGTATTTTAATCCAGCTCATGTACGTTTTGCAAATTTGCACAGTTATGGATGTTCAGTGAACTGAAGAGGGTGGAAGTAAACACAGTTAACAATGACTGGTTTGATAGTGTTATGACATGGTAGAATTTCAAAACTCAAGTCAAATGACTCAAACTGACCTTATCATGGCAGGTCTTCTCGCATGGTAACATTTGCTTGACTGGTGACCCCATTGCTGTTTCCACCAGTCGTATTGCTCGGACCAGTTCTGCCAGCTCAGAGGGCTCCAGGGATGCCTCATGGTCATTTCCCTTCCAGGTCTTATCCAGGGTCACATGGCGTTCCACAACTTTTGCTCCCATCGCCACGGCAGCCACAGTGATGTAGATCCCTTTCTCATGACCAGAATATCCAATTGGAACATCTGGAAATTCCTCCTGGTATTTCTTTAAAAAAAAGAAGTAGAAAATAAAAAAGCCTATAGTATTATTGTCTGCTGCACGCACTGCCTCTTTGTGTACCTGTAACTGTCATACAATACAATGCTAAGACATACCCAAACAATTTAATTTAAAATCTAAACACAAGTCTGAGTATATTACAGTCAAATGAGTTGTACTGCCCAACACAATCACGGGTTTTCATTGACAGGTGTCTTCTCTCCAGAATCAGCATCTACTTTGTGATTGTGTAATATGACACTGTAAAATCATGTAACATTTAGGGGCTGGATTTGAAAGTAATTGTTTAGCTAGCTGTTGTGTACTATAAAACCGCTAATGTTTATAGTAATGTGCCATTTGCAGTGCACTGGCAGTTTGTATTCTCTGTATACTACTGCAATGAAGCTTTCATTCATGATATATGTTAATCATTAGATTCTAAGTATATGTGAACACAAAGGACAGATAGGAATTGAATTTAGACTAGTTTATGTTGATCTGATTAGAGCAAATCCTTGACTCTTGGAGTAAACAAAATAGTATCTGCTGAACCTATTTCCCACTTCAAATCTATAACTAATAAAAAGCTAATATAGCTGATACAATCATATGTAAAAACAATATAAAAATATTTTCTCGTACATTTCATGTAGTTTTTGGCATATTGATTATTTCACCACATTTTACCCAGAGGAGATGATGATGATGATGTTCATTCATCTTACCCTGATCACACTAAGGTTGACCTCTTTAGGATCCAGAGGGTAGGCGCTGGTGCACTGCAGGAGAGTAAATTTCTGGTTGTGCTCCTTTACTGTCTTGTAGACACGGCGTATGGTTTCCATGGACTGCATCCCAGTGGATACCACCATTGGTCGCCCTGACAATGATAGATTTGTATATATGTAACCCAACAGACTTATTAATAAATGTAGTTAATATTTTAAGCAATAAATAAATCATATTAATAATTGTTTTATTATAGGTAAATAATTACACATAATTAATTCATATTTAAAATGTATTATGTCATTATTTTTATACTCCCACTGGATTTATACAGCTGCATGTTGAAATAGTCTGCAATACAAACAGCAAACAAACTTCCATTCACAGC
>NW_005191360.1:0-2287 GCF_000239375.1 Pundamilia nyererei
GAAGGTGGGGGGGCCAACTTCACTCACATTCTCTGAAGAGCTTTTTTATCCTTGACACAGCTGTTTCCATACCAGGATGTGATGTTCTGTGTGAGGATGCTCTCCACAGTGCACAGCTGGCAATGAGTCAGACTCCCCGTGGGTGATAGGCTCCGCCAGGGCTGCCCTTTCTCACCAATTCTGTTCATAGCTCGGACTGAAACAGTTCGCAGCCAAGTGTGAAGCAGCGGGAATGAGGATGAGCTCCTACAAACTTGAGGCCATCGTTCTCAGCCGGAAAAGAGGGGAGTGCCCACTCCGGGTCAGGGACAAGTTCCCCAAGTGGAGGAGTTTAAGTTTTTTCAGGCTCCTGTTTACCAGATGGTGCTGCTGCTGAAGTGATGTGGACGCTGTACCAGTATGTCGCGGTGAAGAGAGAGCTGAGTGTAAAGCGAAGCTCTCAATTTAATGGTCGATCTACGTCCCTACCCTCACATATGGTCACGAGTTGTGGGTAGTGACCGAAAAGAACAAGATCGCAGATACAGACGGCAGAAATGAGCTTCCTCCGAAGGTGGCTGGCCTCTCCCTTAGAGATAGCGTGAGAAGTTCAGCCATCCGGGAGGGGGCTCAGAGCCTTTCCAAATCAAAAGGAGCCAGCTGAGGTGGTTTGGGCATCTGACAAGGATGCTACCTGGGCGCCTCCTGGGCGAGGTTTTCCGGGCATGTCCCTCTGGGAGGAGGCCCCGGGGCAGACCCAGGACACGCTGGAGAGATTATATCTCTCGGCTGGCCTGGGAACGCTTTGTTGTTCCCCCGGACAACCTAGAGGAGATGGGTGGGGAGAGGGAGGTCTGGGCTTCTCTGCTTAGGCTGCTGCCCCTTCAACCCGGCCCTGGATAAGCAAATGGATGGATGAATGGATGGAGTGTAGGGGGCAGTCAATAGTTTCAACTACTTTATCAGGCAGCAACTGTGTGCACACTCTGGCCATATGAGGCTGAACATTGTTGTGCACCAGGAGGAACCCATGACCCATTGCGGCAGTGTAGGGTCTGACAATGGGTCCAAGGACATCATCATGATAAGTAATTGCTGTCATGGTGCTAACCTGTAGAGGTTTGTGCCTCTCTTTCTGTAAATACTTTTCCAGAACACAACCATAATAACCTAAAAGCCTTGTCATATTGTAATGTTACACATTGCATATAGTTCCCTATGTTTTCTCCAGACCTTTTTACATCTGTTACATGTGCTCAAGGTGAGCCTGCTCTCATCCGTGAAAAGCATAGGGTACCAGTGGTGAACCTGCCGATTTGGATACTATATGGCAAGTGCAAATCAGGTTACATGGTGCCAGATAGTGAGGTCAATACAAGACGTCAGCCCATCTAATAAAAAGATATGAAGATAAACGGTTATAGTTGGGATTACTACTAATAACAAAGTAATATTTGGGTTTGAGCAGGAAAAGTGCATGAAGTGTACTATATTGTTTAGATTTTAAAGGGAGGGAAGGTAAAAGTGTGGGATAAGGTTGGTGTGTGCGTGTGTTGGTTACTATGGGGGTGGGGGGATACTGACTCACCTAAAACATGTTGCACAAACACTGGGTTCAGCAGTTTCACCTACCTGCAGTGATGGAGGAAATTGAACTCTGCTTTCCAAAACTTCTTAACACCTCCTGCATGAGGCCGAGGCGTCCCCACTTTGAGATCATGCTGACTTATATTCTGCTGTCTTCAATCTCTCTGTTAACTGTGACTCTTAATCTGCTTGTCATCATCTCCATCTCACACTTCAGGTAGACACACATTACACTGACTTGATGTTAAAATTGTAAAGATTTTTCCATGTGTTCTTTTTTAATGTCATTTCAGCTTTTCCTCTACAATGAATGATAACTGAAACATTACACTAGTAAGAAGTATTACCATTCTTCCTCTTCAGGCAGCTCCACACCCACACCAACGTCCTCCTTCTGTCACTCTCCGCAGCTGATTTTGGTGTAGGTCTTGTCATGTTCTTCCATGCTCATAGATAGCTGCTGGTTCCTCTGTGACATCATGTGCACTCTGTATGGTAAATGGTAAATGGCCTGTATTTGTATAGCGCTTTACTAGTCCAGTCATCCACCCATTCGAACACTGGTGATGGGGCGCACTGACAGAGGCGAGGCTGCCGGACACTGGCGCCACCGGGCCCTCTGACCAACACCAGTAGGCAACGGGTGAAGTGTCTTGCCCAAGGACACAACGACCGAGACTGTCGAAGCTGGGGCTCGAACCGGCAACCTTCCAATTACAAT
>NW_005191361.1:0-2284 GCF_000239375.1 Pundamilia nyererei
CCCCCCCCAAAAAAAGTTTAATATTGACCAAATTCTTTAATAGCCATACAAAGTGTACCTGTATGATATCAGAAAGCTTCTGGAGTCCACTAGTATTGAGAAATATTCCTGGCTCTGAGGAGAAACATGCATCAAACAGGTCATTTGTTAATTAGTTGCACTGATCGGTATAATAAAACCAGCCAATGTTACAAATGATAAATGACGTGATAATGTGTCTAAGCCAAAATATGATGCCTTACGTTGTGCCAGGTATCCAATGATGTGCTCCAGAGCTTCATAGACTGCTGTCTTGCTGCTGAAGGTCAGATTAGCTTTTTCGAACACCTCATAGATGAAGCTAAGACACAACATAGAGACATGCAGTGCTTATTAGGTTTATTATAACAGTTAAGATTCTGAATCATTCTCTCAGCAGCTTTAAGTGAGAACCCGCACTATGGTTAAGGTACTAACTACAGAGACATTCTATGACCACACTTTATTTGTTCTACCATGCTGTCACCTACATTCCAGGTTTGGTAATGCCTTGATCACTTGGATCATAGGCATCAATGGCAGCTTCCAGATCCAGTAGTATCTCTGTTAAAGCAGAAAATAAGTTTTGAAAATTAACTCTTGTCACAAACCAACAGGACGACTGACTCCGCAATACTTTAATAAATACTTACGTTTGATTTTTGCAATGGTGGACAAACCTAATTTGAAACCTAAAACAAAAAAAGAAAATATTAAAAGACGTGCAGCTGACAATCCTTTACTTAAAATTATTACTATTAATAATTTAATAAGGCCAAGGCTAAACTAAGGCTAATAAAGTTAGTGAAGACTTAAAAGGTAGAAGTAAATCCAAACTTATACAAGTATACAAGTAGCCCAAAATGCCATGAAATTTATACATAACTATACTATATTCCATGGAAAACTCTTTTAGAAACATGTATATAACCTGAGAAATTGAGACAAGTAGGTTTTCTTACCAGAAGCGGAGGTTTCTCCATGAAAGTCTACATTCACAGAGTCTCTGTGGCTGATTTCTTTAGACTGCTCCACAAGCAGCCTGTCCACAGCATTAATGGCTGAGGCTACATCGTAGGGAGTGAGATCAAATGATGTTGATTCTTCACATGTCTTTTCCTGCAAATAAAAGAAGTAAAATTTCCCGGAGGGATTAATAAAGTTTTATCTAATCTAATATAATATAAACATTGCTACCCCAAATTGAAAGGTCTGCAAACGTTCTCTTCATGTTTGAAAATGGAATATGTATCAGCCTATAAATAATAGTGATCGCACCACATTGTGTTTTATTTATTACAAATTGTTTGTAAAGCTTAAGTAACTGGAAATTTTAATACATTTCACTTCAACTATTATGGCATGATGATGACATTAGTACTTTAGTATGCCCAAGAGTACATTTCATACAGGAGTTTGAATTTATGTTTTTTAGGTTCTTTAATTAATAAAAGAAAATATTTGTTCATGTTTAAATACTGTACACTGAGCATTTTGTGAAATTGTAGATCTACTGTAATCAATCACTTGTAATGCACAGTAATGACATGGGATTTATTAAAAAATGCATTTTTTTGTGAAGCTATGCTGTTCAATATCTGGCTTGCCAAAGGATAGTTCATTAAGGTGAATTTGTGCATGTACTTGTATTTCTCTACACTAAAACAAAAGAAAATCTGGAAGCATTTGTTTTAATATGTGCTTAGGGTTTGAGCAGCCCAGCGGTCTTTATTTAGGCTCTATGTGGCCTACAAGTTAAAATGAATTTGAAAGCCTTAGTAGTGGGTCACTTCTGGTCTTCGAAGCTTTAATTTAGTTTACTTAGTGAATACATTTAACAAAGGAAAGATATAACCATACCACATTGTGAGCCTCGTCAAAGATAACCACAGCTCCATTCAGGTCGATACTGAGTGCCTTACGGCTCTGTGGAATGGAAAGACGGAGAGAGCGAGAGAGTGGCAGTTGAATATTAGGATTCATGGAAATTGGAAATGACAGTGCCAATCATAACACTAAAGTCTCTTTCAATGCTCAATTATGGTCACATATATCATCCTGAGATGTAATGAGGATGGATGACTGAGCTCACCTTTGGATCTAGCAGGTAGTTGTATGGCATAAAAATGACATCTGCTTCTTGTTTCAGTGAACGAGAGAGGTAGTAAGGACAGACTCTGTGGAAAAATGTGCAAATCCGAAATCAAATACATGAACTTCAAACAAAAACAGACCCATCCTGATAGCTGGGTCTAAGTGTTGCCAG
>NW_005191362.1:0-2283 GCF_000239375.1 Pundamilia nyererei
GGAATCGATAAGGGAATCGTTTGCAAAAATGGCAAACAATTCCAAGGAATTGAAACAGTGGGAACCGGTTCTCAACAAGAACCGGTTTTCGATACCCATCCCTAGTTGTCATGGTTGAAACAGTTGTTATTGTGGTTGATTCAAGTGTTGTGGTGGTTGGTGCACCAGTGGCTGAGGTAGGAGAAACTTGTTGTGGTGGTTGGTAAAGCTATTGTTGTAGTGGTTGGTTCACCAGTTGTTGTGGTCGGCGCAGCTGTTGTGGTGGTTGGGGCAGCAGGGGTTGTCGTTGGGGAAACTGTTGTTGTGGTGGTTGTTGTTGTTGGTGCTGTGGTGGTTGGTGCAGCTGCTGTGCTGATTGGTGCTAGTATTGTTGTGGTGATTGATTGATGCTGCAGTTGCTGTAGCATCTGGGGAGGTTGTTGTGGTGCTGTGTGCTGCAGCTGTTGTGGTAGTAGATGCAGCACTGGTCATGGTTGGCGCAGCTGTTGTGGTGGTTGATGCAGCTGTTGTGGTGGTTGGTGTAGTAGTTTTCATGGTTGAAACAGTTGTTATTGGTGAAGCAACTGTGGTCGTTAGTGCAGTGGTGGTGGTTGGCGCAGCAGTTGTAGTTGTTGGCTCAAGAGTTGTGGGAACTGGTGCACCTGCTGTGGTGGTTGGTGCAGTAGTGGTTGTCATTGGTGTAGCAACTGTGGTCACTGGTGCAGCTGTTGTTCTTGTTGATGTGGCAGTGGTCGTGGTTTGTGCAGCAGTTGTCGTGGTTGGTGCAGCTGTTGTGCTGGTTAGTGCAGCAGTGGTTGTAGCTGCTGCAGCAGTCATGGTGGTTGGTGCCACAGTGGTCGTGATTGGTGCAGAAGTTGTGGTGATTGGTGCAGAAATTGTGGTGGTTGGTCCAGAAGTTGTGGCGGTTGGTGCTGTTGTGGTTGTGGGCGATGCAACACTGGCTATGGTTGGTGCAGCAGAGGTCGTGGCGGTTAGTGCATCTGTTGTTTTTGTTGGGGCAGCTGTTGTGGTTGTTGGGGAAGCTGTTGTGGTGGTTGTTGCAGAAGTTGTGGCGGTTGGTGCTGCCATGGTTGTGGTTGATGAAGCACTGGTCATGGTTGGTGCAGCAGAGGTTGTGGTGGTAAGTGCAGCTGTTGTTGTGGTTAGGGGGCAGCTGATGTGGTTGTTCGTGCAGCTGTTGTCGTGGTTGGTGCAGAAGTTGTGGTGGTTGGTACTGCCGTGGTTGTGGGCGATGCAACACTGGTTATGGTTGGTGCAGCAAAGGTCGTGGTGGTTAGTGCAGCTGTTGTTTTGGTTGGGGCAGCTGTTGTGGTGGTTGTTGCAATTGTTGTTGTGGTCGGTTCAGCAGTATTAGTGATTGCTGCAGCAGTTGTGGTGGTTGGCTCAACAGTTGTGCTGGTTGGTGCAGCAGTGGTCGTGGTTGGTGCGGAGGTGGTTGGTGTAGCAACTGTAGTCGGTTCAGCTGTTGTTGTTGATGGTGTGGCAGTGGTTGTGTTTGGGGCAGCTGTTGGGGTCTGAGCAGTTGTTGTGGTTGGAGCAGCAGTTGTTCTGTTTGGAGCAGCAGTTGTTGTGGTTGATGTCACTGTTGCTGTAGTTGGTGAAGCTGTTGATGCGGCTGGTGCCACAGCAGTTGAAGTTGGGCCAGCTGTAGTCATGGCTGGGGCAGCTGATGTTGTGTTTGGTGCCACAGTGGTTTTAGTTGGTGCCACTGCTGTTGTTGTTGGAGCAGCTGTTGTTGTAGATGGAGCAGCAGTTGTTGTGGTTGGAGCAGCTGTTGTTGTGGTTGGAGCAGCTGTTGTTATGGTTGGTGTCACTGTTGTTGTGGTTGAAGCATGTGTTGTTGTGGTTGGTTCAGTCGTGGTTGTAGTTCGTACAGCTGTTGTTGTTGTTGTCAGTGCAGTTGTCGTAGTTGGAGCTCCTGTGGTTGTGGTTGGAGCAGCTGTGTTCGTTGTTGGAGCAGCAGTTGTTGTGGTTGAAGCAGCAGTTGTTGTGGTTGGTGCCACTGTTGTTGTGGTTGAAGCAGCTGTTGTTGTGGTTGAAGCAGCTGTTGTTGTGGTTGAAGCACCTGTTATTATGGTTGGGTCAGTTGTGGTTGGTAGTGCTGTTGTTGTTGTTGGGTCAGCTGTGGTTGTGGTTGATGCTACAGTCGCTGTGGGTGAAGTACAGGGATCCGTTCTTCGTACTTCGCTTACTACATCCAAGATCAAATGACACATCCAAGATCAAATCATCGCGCTAACTTTGAGCTCGCTATTCCGGTTCTCCGAACACACCTGTTGTTGA
>NW_005191363.1:0-2282 GCF_000239375.1 Pundamilia nyererei
GAAGTGAATGCCACAACTACTAGAACCTCTCGCCTGGTCGTGCAGTAGTTTTGTTTGGTAGCTGACAGCCACCTGCTCCAATAAGTCAGGATCTGCTCTTCGCCCCCTGGCACTTGGAAAAGGATTGCTCCGATCCAACAATCGCTGGCATCAGTGTCGAGGAACAAGTCACCCTGGTCCAGAGGGTAACCCAGGACAGGGGCTGCTGTACCGCCGCTTTGACGGTCCGCTGTGCAGGCCATTCCATCACTTGTTGAACTTTCTGGGAATCTGTGGAAATACCTCCAGCAGAGATGATTTGGCCCAGATAGGCAACCTGCTCCCGGAACAGGCAGCATTTAGATGGCTTCAGTTTTAGGTTGGCTCCACGCAATATGATGAATGCTTGCTCGAGCCAATCCAGCATCTGGGTGCTAACCTGACCCAGGACAATGATGTCATCAAGGTACATTAAACACGTCTCCCATTGCAGCCCAGCCAGGACTCTGTCCATAAGCCTTTGGAATGTGGCCGGTGCATTGCATAGCCTAAAAGGCATCACATTCCACTAGAACAATCCCTTACGGGTACAAAATGCAGCTGCTTTTTGTACCCGTAAAGGTATCTTATCTTATCTTTTCAGGCTCTGGAGCCCATCTCTACCTGCCAGTATCCTGATGTCAGGTCTAGTGTACTGAAGTACTTGGCAGTAGAAAGCGTGTCAAGGGTATCCTGGATGCGTGGCGGGGGTCAAGCATCTTAAAGAGTTCGCTCATTTAGTGGTCTATAGTCCACACACAGTCGGGGACTCTGATCTTTCTTTTTCACCATCACAATTAGAACAGCCCAGCTGCTATTGCTAGGCTGAGCTGACCCAGCCTCCAGGCTCTGCTGTACTTGCTGGTTGGCCACTATTTGTTGCCATCCTGCATGGCGAGTGTTTAACTGGTGGCCCTGGCGTGGTCAAGATGTCATGCTGGACAACACGACCAAGGTCATTTGGGTCAGTGGAGAAGACATCACCATAGTACCTCAGTAGGCCTGCCAGTCCGCAATGGGCAACGTGTGTGAAACCGGGGCTGCTCTCAGTAAACTGTGGTTTTATAGGGACATTGCATGTACAGTTCATGGCGGTGAATGGCTGGCCGCATGAGGGGGATGTAATAATCCAAGAAAGGTGATCATGTGTGCCATGCTGTCCCACTGTAAGTGGTGTAGATGTAATATTTCCAGGGCCTTCACAATCTGAGTACTGAAACTGCTTAAACTCGCTACACACTGCATTCTGCTTTGCTACTGGGGTTAAGAAAGGGTTGGTGTGAGTTGAAGGTGGCGGGGTGAGATGCCATGCAGCTTCAAATCCTGTCATATTGGCTGCTGCTACGCTTGCCATTGACGTTAGTTCCATGCCTGTGATGAAGGGGTTTCCACTACAGATCTTATTGTTTCTGTCATTAGCACGGTCCATATTAACTTTGCCACTTCATGGGCTTTCTGACAAAAATGGGTTGCTAATGTTATTGAAGTGCATTACCTTGTCGTCCCTTTCAGCATCTCCCGGCGCCCCCATTCTCTCTGCTGTCTGAGAAAAAATAAAGTTTGCTCTCCTTCTCTCTTGGCACTTTGCAGAGTTTAATCCTGGAAAAGAGCCCCTGGTGTTGCCTCACCAGGTCTGTGGCCCCAAACCGTAGTAAGAAGACCTCTGGCTGTTACTTCGGGTTCCGTGACTGGCTCATAGCCGGTAACAAGCTTACTGCACAGGTCAACTTTGCTATTGAAGAGACAGAAGGAGGCATAGGAAAACTGCTTCACCGGAACTTTATTTTCTTCCAAGGCGTAAACACCGTGTACAGTGGGCTCCAACAATTTACTCAGAACGAGCATCGCACACACCTCGGGCTGCTGTGGGAGTTGTTATAGTTTTTTAATGCCTTTACTTTCTGTTTCTTCCGTAGCTACTTGTGATCCCCTTGTTTTCCTCTCTCCCTCACTCAGACGCACACCTCCAGGAGCAGTCCCACACATCCTTCCACAGCCTTCATTAAAGGACTATACCTGTAACACGAGGAACCCTGCTCGACAACGCCAAATTGTTATGGAAATTTTAACAATGACCTGCAACAAACCAGGTGAGCGTTTTGAAATAGTTTAATAACATATTGCAATATGGAGAGAAACATCCCAGCCAAAACACTAGGATCATCTCTGAATTGTGGCCACCGCCCTTACATCTTATATACCCTATCACAGACACTCTTACACAAAGAACATTGAACAGAACATCATATCTCTATACCTTCAGC
>NW_005191364.1:0-2282 GCF_000239375.1 Pundamilia nyererei
AAGCAAGGAATACATTGTGTTCTTTTCAACAGTAAGCTTTACCGTGTGAAAATATATAAACACTTGATTACAAGGCATACTTGTTTCTACTTGATTATACTTTAATGATTTAACTAAAATAAAAATTCTCTTAACACATCGTTATGAAAGCTTCAGCCTTTCCCTCGTATCCCGTGCTCCGACTACCTCCCTCAGATGAAATAATAAGGTTACCTGGCTCACGCTCATGTTAAACAGCCTCCCTTCCCCCGTCCCCTCACCTTACCCCTCGCTCTGTGATGTCCTCCTCACCCCTTCCTGAACCCTCCCCGTGACCGATCCTGTAATCCAATTAAAAGCACATTAGGGCCAAATGAATAGCGGTAGATTTAATTAGCTGCTGACGAAGGTTGGCCGGATTGCTCGCTGGCTGGCTGGCTGGCTGGCAGTCGGGTGGGTAGACTGGGTGCAGAGGCTCATTGGGGGAGACGAGCATTGTTTGCCTTCAACCCGTCGATGTTGACAGCGTGAGCAGCGTTTGCTGACAAGCTGGCAGAGGTTTGCGTGCACTGCTACTGTGTGAGAAATTGATTTTATGCGTTCAGCCTGTGAACGTTGAAGGATTGATCTTGTGTGCTGGATATACTAAAGGAGTAGAATTAGTCACTGTAATTATTCCTCTTTCTCTTTACTAAGATGCAGAAGATCTGGTGATCGAAAGAGGGAATTTGTACTAATGTGATCAGAACTTTGTAAGATGCACTGAGCACTGCACTGTCTAATTTGGACCCGCAATGTACTTAGAACAACCGATTAACTCTTTGAATGTGCAGACTGGCATGTCAGTATAATCTTAAGACAGACCGTTTATACTGGTCAGGTATAAGTATTGTGTTCGTCCCCTTTAGCTGCCAAAACGGTAACAAACTGTGATGCACTGTGTATTCTGACACCTTTCTATCAGAATCAGCATGAGTTTTTTGGTAATTTGAGCTACAGTAGCTCATCTCTTGGATCTGACCACATGGGCCAGCCTTTGATCCTCACGTGCATGAGTGAGCCATGGCCACCCACATTCCTCACCAATGTTCAACATTGTTGAACCATTTTTCATAGATACTGACCACAAGTGCTGCAACTCACTCAAATACTTACACTTTCCCCCCCATTTTTCCAGCTTCTAACACATCAACTTTGATGACAAAATGTTCACCTGCTCCTTAATGTATCCCACCTACTAACACGTGATAATCAGCGTTTATTCATTTCACCTGTCATTGGTCATCATGTTATGGGTGATTGGTGTAAATAAGATGGAGGCAGCTTCCCACGTAGCAAGCAGGTCTGGCCCGGATCAAGCCGGCACTGCTGGCTGACATCTGGCATGATAAGACGTATGTCATCCAGATATGGACCAGGCCTGGCAATGATGCCACTGCCTATGTGGTGGCATGCCATATCTAGCTCAATTGCGGTTTGGTTTACGTGGCCCAGGCCCATAGAAAACAGGTCTGACACGGATCCGGCATCAAGCTGGCACTTCTGACTCACTGGTGTCATGGCACGGTGTATGTCCACCAGATGTGGGCCAGGTCTGGCAATGATGGCACTACAAATACCATGTTGCAATACTATAGTGCTATGGTAGCCAACATTTCAAATGCAGGTTTGACAGGTTTGTGAGTGTACACTTTACCCAAAACCTAGTGACGGTTTACTCATCTTTGCCAGCGGGTGGCTGTAGCTCAGGAGGCAGAGCAGGTCACCTACTGATTGGAAGGTTAGTGGTTCGATCCCTGGCTCCTCTAGTCTGCATGTCCAGAGTTTGAATGTAGTTAACACACACTCAGTTTAGAGCAGGTGTGTGATTAGGTGGCATGTTGTATAGAGCACTTTAAGTAATCTGGGAGAGTAGAAAAGTGTTAAATAAGAATCATTCACTGTCTGAACAGAGTTTTGTCATGTTACTTTTGCACTATTATGTTCTGACACATGTTGTTATTACATGGCTTGATTAAGGTACACATTAGGCTGACATCTGGGGCCAGAGCTGAAACTGTTCTGGGCCAGCATTGTGTCTACAACTGGACTGTGGCTGCACACAACTTACACATGGCCCACATACCACAAAGAATGATGGCCCTTTGGTAGCCCAGATCAGGTTTGCCAGAGGTAATCCACACATGGGCCAGCACAGGAGCACCAGTGTGTCTACAACTAGTCTTTTGCTGGCTCATGTGTGGGCCACCAAAGGGCCGTCATTCTCTGCGGTACGTGGACCATGTGTAAGCACATTGTGTGAG
>NW_005191365.1:0-2279 GCF_000239375.1 Pundamilia nyererei
CGGACCAGTGTTGTTATTGTGGGTTTTTCTTCTGGTGTCCATCCCCAATATTTTGAACCTTAACACCCGCCAGGCCCGGCGGCACCTGCAGAAATTATGTTGTACAGGAGGGACAGTATGCTCACCCTCTACGGCTGGGAACAGGGGCGGTTGGTAGCCCAGGGAGGCTTCGAGTGGCGACAGTCCAGTGGCCGATGAGGTCAGGCAGTTGTGGGCGTACTCAATCCAGGGAAGCTGCTCGCTCCAAGTGGTCTGGTTGTGCAAGACAACGCAGCGGAGTGCTGCTTTGAGCTCCTGGTTAGTCCGCTCAGTCTGTCCATTGCTCTGAGGGTGGAAGCCAGAAGAGAGACTAACTTTGGCACCGATCTGCATGCAGAATTCCTTCCCAGCCCAAGAGGTGAATTGGGGTCCTCAATCAGAGACGATGTCTTCCGGAATGCCATGAAGCCTGAAGACATGGGCGGTGAGCAGCTGGGCGGTCTCCAAGGCCGGAGGGAGCTTCGGGAGGGCGATGTAATGAGCTGCTTTAGAAAAGCGATCAACGATAGTTAGAATAGTGGTGTTACCTGACGACGGTGGGAGCCCCGTAATGAAGTCCAGGGCTATGTGGGATAAGGGCCGCCCTGGCGTGGAGAGCGGTTGAAGAAGCCCGGAGGTGGTTGGTTGGAACGCTTGTTCCGGGCACACGAGGCACACGCCAAAACATACTCCCTGGCGTCCTTGTCCAAGGAGGGCCACCAGAAAAATCGCCGGAGGAAGGTGATGGTGCGGTGGACGCCTGGATGACAGGTGAATCGGGCAGTGTGGCCCCAGTGGAGCACCTGGGCGCGGACGGCAGCAGGGACAAACAACCAACCAGGGGGGCCCGGGTCGGGGTCAGTATCCTGGGCCTCTCATACGAGAGCTTCGACCTCCCACGTAACAGCTCCAACAACACAGGCAGCTGGTAGAATTGGTTCAGGATCAGAGTCTCCCTCCGTACTGGTGAACTGATGGGAGAGCGCATCGGGCTTCATGTTGCGGGACCCAGGTTTTTAAGTGATAGAGAAATTGAATCTTGTGAAGAAGAGGGCCCACCTGGCTTGCGGGGAATTAAGGCGTTTGGCGGACCGGCTGTACTCCAGGTTTTTATGATTGGTCCACACAATGAAAGGGTGTTCCGAGCCTTCAAGCCAGTGCCTCCACTCCTCCAGGGCCAGTTTGACCGCTAACAACTCCCGATCGCCGATGCCGTAGTTTTGTTCTGCAGGGGAGAGACGATGAGAAAAGAACGCACAGGGATGGAGTGTACCTTCGAATAGCTGTGACAGAACAGCTCCCACTCCGGTGTCTGAAGCATCCACCTCCACCACGAACGGTTGCCTAAGATTGGGCTGACGGAGGATGGGGGCAGTAGCAAACTTCTCCTTTAGCAGGGAAATGGCCTCCTGAGCAGAGAGGTCCCACTGAAAAGGAACTTTGGGGGAGGTTAGTCTGGTAAGTGGTGAAGCAATCTTACTGTAGTTCTTTATGAAGCGTCGGTAGAAGTTGGCGAATCCTAGGAACTGTTGGACTTGCTGGCGGTTCGGTGGTTGGGGCCAGTCCACCACGGCCCGGACCTTCTCTGGGTCAGGTTCGAGATCTCCATGAGAGATGACGTAGCCTAGGAAGGCCACCGTGTCAACGTGAAATTCACACTTTTCCCCTTTCACGAATAGCCTGTTCTCCAGGAGGCGCTGCAGGACCTGCCTCATGTGTCTCTCGTGCTCAGCCTGGGACTTAGAGAAAATGAGAATGTCATCAAGGTACACAAAAGCACATCGATTAATAAAATCCCTCAAAACATCGTTAACCAGAGCCTGGAAGACCGCGGGCGCGTTGGTTAATTCAAAGGGCATGACGAGATACTCGAAGTGTCCAACCTGTGTGTTGAAGGTGGTCTTCCACTCATCTCCTTCTCGAATTCTCACCAGGTGGCATGCGTTTCACAGGTCTAGTTTGCTGAACACTGTGGCCCCCTGGAGTAGTTCGAAAGCGGAATTCAGGAGGGGAAGAGGGTACTTGTTCTTTACAGTGATCTTGTTGAGGCCGTAGTAATCTATACATGGCCGGAGTGTTTTGTCTTTTTTGTCAACAAAGAAGAAACCTGCCCCCACCGGGGAAGATGACGGACAAATTATTCCAGCTGCCAGAGAGTCATTGATGTATTTCTCCATGGTTTCCCTTTCGGGCTGGGTAAGGCAGTAGAGGCGGCCAGAGGGCAGAGGCGCCCCAGGGAGAAGATCGATGGCACAGTCATA
>NW_005191366.1:0-2277 GCF_000239375.1 Pundamilia nyererei
TATAGTTATTTGGCTTATATCGTGATAGATATCGTTATCGCCTGAAATGAAAAAAACATATCGTGATATGAAAAAATCTCATATCGCCCAGCTCTCCCCCAATGTATACTTTAAATTATTATGCAGTTTGTTTGCCATTTTTGTGCCTGATTTTGATGGAAAAGAAAATGTGTATCTTCAGGGTCACGTCACCTACATAACATTTCCTTTTACATACTCAGTATTTAGGTGTTTCAGAGAAAATGAAACATTATTTAAATATTAGAATGTGGTGAGTCCGTGTCTCTTCAGCACCAGATTATGTTAGCATGTTATTTGAAGATGTCACATATCCGATTTTATGTAAAAACTAATTCACTTTCAGGTATCATTTCATGTCTGGAGCCTAGAAGATCTGAAGCAACCAATGCCATCAGTCGCCTGTGTTTTTATGTCTTTTTAGCCAATGAACTACAGTCAAGAATTGTTAAGGAAGGTGGTGAGAGAGTCTGGATCCACAACTCTGTGGATCAAGAAGCTGTACCAAAAGGAACAATTATGCAATTTTGTATGATGTGTGGAATTAACATGATGTTTAATTTTTGCAAACAGTGTTTTGTAAAATTTCATGTTCTTACTAAATGTGAAGACTTTGTGCATTGTTGCAATACTGAGCTGTAAGTCCTTTTTTTAGGTTTCTGTTGACTTTGACTGATCTGACTTTATAGTTACTGATTGTTTTGACTGTTAATTGTTTTTCATAATAAAGTTGAAAAAATGTTTTGTTCACTGCAGGAACCATAAATTCTTCTTTTTGTAACTTTGATTTTTTTTTCCTTCTGAACAAAATAGAGAAAAAAATTGCCAAATATTTTTCCTTTTTTAAAAAAAAACAAAAAGAAAACGTTCTGCTTTCTTTATAAAATTGTATTGATAACATGTTATACTCAGCAGATCAATCATTTTAATACATACAGACCTGTGATAACTGCCATTTAAAACCTTAAACTGAAGGATCTTACATGTAATAGTCTGATGTGTGTGTTAATTACCTTGGCAATGGCGACGAACATTAGTCTGCACAAAAACAATGTCTCTGTTACTGATGTCAAGTTCTGACTCCTATGCACTTCAAGCTCTCCTCCTTATAAGATGTATTTGGTGTTTAATCTCTGCCCCTGTGCTGTCTTTTTTATTTGTGTATGTGTATCTATGGCTGTGGTGTTTACATCACTGCTGCAATAGCTGTGTATATCTACACAGTGTATCCCAAAACCCATGAAATACAATAATCAACGAATATAACTAAAACAAATGAAAACACTGGGTTGTAGACCCAGTGCCGTGGCAGAATTTGCCAGATAGGTGACAGGTATTTAGTTTTAGCTGCAGCCACCAGTTCCTACTTGCAGGCCTGAGGTCCTTTAAGCCTCCCAATCTTTCACTTTTCACCCAAGCCCTCTCTCCAGCCTTCTCAGTCATTTGCTTTTACTGTTTGCCACCAACAGCAGATCATCCACAGAAATTTGCCTCATATTGGTGTATTTTTGTGATTGTGACATCGTGCTAATTTACCTGCTTAGTAAATCTTAGAAAAAATGCCTTAATAAAATTGTAGTTTTCTAATTTAGCAAGGTACGTGATACAATGTGAAGTAAAGGGAAAAACCCAAAAAACAAAACAAAAAAATTAGCAACAATATGCTCGTGTGCTTCAGGGTGGGATAAACATGTTTAATTCAATTCAGTTCAATTCAATTCAATTCAGTTTTATTTATGTGGCGCCAAATCACAACAACAATCGCCTGAAGGCATTTTATATTGTAAGGTAGACCCTACAATAATACATAAAGAGAAAAAAACCCAACAATCATATGACCCCCTATGAGCAAGCACTTTGGCAACACTGGGAAGGAAAAACTCCCTTTTAAGAGGAAGAAACCTTTGGCAGAACCGGGCTCAGGGAGGGGCGGGGCCATCTGCTGCAAACGGTTGGGGTGAGAGAAGGAAGACAGGATTAAAGATGTTCTGTGGAAAAGAGCCAGACAAGTGTGATTCAGTAGTGTTTACTGAAGTGTGTACTAAAGCTTTTATTTCTCACTAACTTATCACTGGCTGGAAATTTGGACAAATCTGCTTTGAAAACCTGCTTTTAATTTTTTGTTAGGTAAATTGCAGCAGGGCATTCCTCCCAGTTAGGACCCTCTGGGTCTCACTGTTGTTGCCTATGAGTGTGTTAAATTCTCTCTTTCTATATATAAATTCTCTCTAAATATATATGTGTATATATATATATGTG
>NW_005191367.1:0-2276 GCF_000239375.1 Pundamilia nyererei
TTAAATGAGCTGTCCAGAAACACACCCAGGTCACTAACAGTTTCAGTAAGAAAACTGGCAAAGGAACCAAAGGCGTCACGGAGTTGGCCACGAAGGATATTACTCTTAAACACGATGATTTCAGTTTACCTGTCATTTAAGATAAGAGAGTTACCTGCGAGCCAATCTTTGACCTCCCGCATACACTCACGAAAACAATGCAAAGACATGGCAGGACCATCAGTTAATTCGAAATAGATCTGAGTATCATCAGCATAACAGTGATGTGCAATGTTGCACTTCTCAAAGTTTGCGCCTGAGGGAAGCATATACAGTGAAATGAGCAGGGGACCAAGGACAGATCCTTGAGGCACACCGCAGGAGACAGGTGCAGCAGAGGAAAAATAAGGGCCCAAATTGACTGAGAAAGACCTGTTAGAAAGGTATGACTGGGTTGTTTGACTATGACCAATCTAGGGCGGCACCTCTAATGCCTACTGTGTGTTCAGGCCTCGCTAATAGGATGCTATGATCCACCATATCAAAGGCCGAAGATAGATCTAGTAGGACCAGGACTGCGGAGCGTCTAGAGTCAGCAATCAGGAGGAGATCATTGAGGACTCTGAGCAACGCCGTTTCAGTGCTATGACAGGGTTTGTAAGCAGACTGAAATTTATCATTAATGGCATTCACATCCAAATACGGCTGGAGTTGTGAAAGAACGATCCTCTCCAGGATTTTGGACAGGAATGGAAGCTTAGAAATCGACCTATAGTTCACAAAATCGTTATGATCAAGGTTCCTTTTTTAAAGAACAGCTGGACAACAGCGCGTTTAAAGGAACAGAGACAGAAATTAGGGATTAATTCATTAACAATAAGATGCTGGGTCCAATTACGTCAAAGCAATCCTTAGCTATGCGAGATGGAAGAATATTGTAGGCAGGAGAGATATTCTTTGATTGTTCAATAAGTTGCTTGAGAGTGTGGAGTGGGTGGGAACAGAACTCGGTACTAAAGGAAGCGAGGACTTAAGATATGAAACTTTATCAATAAAGTGAGTAAGAAATTGTTCACAGAGAGCAGGAGAGCCTGCCAGTGGCATTTCAGGACAGGGGTTAATCAATGAATTGAAAATATTAAACAGGGATCAGGGTTGTGACCATTAGCACAAATAATTTTAGATAGGAAGGCAGCTTTAGCCATTTTAGCAGCGATTTGAAATTGCAACCGGCTGGCACGCAGGATATCATAAAAAACCTGGAGTCTATCTTTCTTCTATCTTCTCTCATCACGGCGGCACACAAGTCGCAGGGCACGTGTAGAATCATTTAGCCAACATCAGGAAAAGGATCAAGGCCGCTTCATTTTAACAGGGCAACAGTATTGAGGATAGAGGAGCATTCGAGAAAAAAGGTGCTGGCGAAGTCATCAACCGTGGGAGACAGGGAACAATTGGAAATGGAGGAAGCAAGTTTAAGAAAACACATAGAAAAATTCTCCACAATTCCAGAAGTAATTATACGCGTAGGAGAGACTCGGAGTGAAGTTCAGAATTACATAAATTAACATCAAAGATAACAGGAAAGTGATCAGAAATCCCAACATTGCTTATATCCCTAATGCTAATGTCCAAGCCATGTGAAAAAACCAGATTGAGAGTATGGCCCTTAGCATGCGTTGGTTAGTTAACCCACTGGGCAAGATTGCAACGGGGCGGTCACTGGAGAAAGGGAAAGAGCGTAATAAGTCCCCAGAGGCATATGCGTAGACCGTAGCCTGTGCTTCAAGGTAAGCCTTCATACGAACACGAAAGCCACTCCTTTTACCCCGTCTCCTGTATTGTTTCTTATACAGGTTGAAAGGGGGTAGGCGGAGAAGGCTAGTGGGGGAGTCTGGTCGTAGTGGGGCGGCGTCTCCCAGAGTCCAGCATCGGTCAAAGTGATGTGAATAGGAGAAACGGAGATCTAGGAGTGTTTGCCGGTCATAGGTCAATAATGCGCAGCCACCTGATGAGCACAATATGAAGAAAATCAAAAGTACAATGCCAAGGTCCAGAAGGCGAGGTAGAGAGGGTAGAGAGCAGAAGGGCAGATGCAGACAGGGGCGAGAGCGAGAACAAAGACGGCCAGCCACGGACACCGGCGCCATCTTGGCTCTAGGGATTATTGAAGGCGAGGTAGAGGTCACCAGCGAGTCATAATTAATCACGCGAGCCGTATTTGATGTCAGTATTTCCACTCATGGAAATCTAAGATGGACTTCTTGAGGGTATCTAACGTTTTACAGTTTAAAGAA
>NW_005191368.1:0-2276 GCF_000239375.1 Pundamilia nyererei
CGCGCTTGGGTCTAACCAGCACGCCACACGGGCACGCCGAATCACTGTGTGTGATCCGCCCGACCGTGACACAGACTATGGATAGTGGGAGAGAACTATAGTTTTCATTAATGATAAGATTCTTTATTTGCAGGCTTTTTATGAATAAGTACAGTGATCAGCTATATAAAATTTTCTACAGTTTTTGTGTGAGCGCACAAAGGTATTGTATTCCTGAGGTGTTCTAAGATGGCTTAGAACAGCGGTCCCCAACCCCCGGCCCTCGGTCCGTGAGTCGTTTGGTACCGGGCCGCGAGTGTTGAGGCTCAGGTGTGAAATGTATGGTTTGCAGGGTTTTTATCGGTTTCCAGCGTTATTTTGTTATCGTTTTTATCGTTAACTCGGTTTTCCTGAGTCTTTTCACGTGTATTATGTATAAATCTTCTTTTTTCGGTACCGGTACTAGTTTTATTTTGTTGTATTTATCCACGACACCTTAAAGGAAAATATTGTCAGGCATAAACCGGTCCGTGGCACAAAAAAGGTTGGAGACCGCTGGCTTAGAATACCTCAGGACACTCCAATAAGAAATGGAGGATGTCATAAGGAAGATAGATCTCATAAGAAATGTTTTGTGCAATCACAACCCAGATCCGGAAAATAAATGTATGACTATTGTTAGTCATGAGCATTTCTGCTTATCGCACACCTCTTGCCATTATCCAAACAGCTATGAATAAGTACCCAGTATTTATTTCACAATACTGCAAAACAACATCAAACACCTGAGTTTCTCAGTATCAGTTTTCTGAAGACAATTTTAATCAAAGGCATTATTGACCACAGAAAGCAATACCATTCCTATTCTGGCAAGTAGAACTGATAACCTCAGCAAATTTAAACGTTTGAGGAAGTGAAATCAAGGAGCAACGATCTGAATGGTGTGACTGGTTAGGGATGATGAGAAGAGAAGAAAAAAGGGGGAAAATAGAGCACAGGGAGACAATTAGTTATTATGTGGAAATTATTACTACAGATTTTTTTCCTAATTTATCTTATATGACGAGGACATAGATTTGTGAGCTGAATGACAAATATTAAATTAAATTTTGCATTTGTGTTAATGTAATCAGCATTAACCCAACACTTCAGAGCAATCAAAGTTTGCCTTTTTATATCAAATATTATGTACTTTGTTTAACAAGTGTGACGCTTTTTGAATGAACTAACTGCATGGTCACAACATCATGGCCCTCCAGGCAGACGTATTTGCTTGCTCTGCTATCAGTTTTGAGCCTCAGTCCACCAGGATCAGCAACAGGACTTCAGGCAGCATTATCACAAACACTGACGTCCCACAGGGTTGTATCCTCAGCCCAATCCTTTACACCCCGTTCACCCACAACTGTGTCACCTCCAACAAAGAGAACACCATACTGAAGTTCACAGATGACACTGCAGTGATTGGTCACATCACTAGAGGGGACAAAGCGGATTATAGGAGAGATAGCCGGTCTGGTGTCATGGCGTGAGGACAACAACCTCACCCTCAACACTGATAAGGAGATGATAGTGGACATGAGGAAGAAAAAGAGGCCTCACCAGCAGCTGTTTATCCAGGGGCTTGAAGTGGAGAGGGTGAGCAGCTTTAGGTACCTGGGCATCTACATCTCTGAGGACCTCACCTGGACACTGAACACCACACAGCTGGTCAAGAAGGCTCAGCAGCTGCTGTATTTCCTGAGGAGGCTGAGGAAATTTGGTATGTCGGCCAAGATCCTCAGCAGCTTCTACAGCTGCAATGTGGAGAGCACACTGACCAGCTGCATCACTGCATGATACAGCAGCACTACCTCTGTGGACCGCAAACGCCTGCAGAGAGTGATAACACCTGTGGAGAAGATCATCAGGACCCCGCTGCCCTCTCTGCAGAGCAGCTACCATCACAGACTCTGGAGGAGAGCTGCCTCCATCCTCAAAGACCCCACACACCCACAGCATGGACTGTTCACACTTCTGCCCTCGGGATGAAGGTTTAGAAGTGTGAAATCCAGAACATCTAGACTCAACAACTCCTTCTTCCCCACTGCTGTCAGACTCCTAAACAGCTGTCCTATTCTAACAGTAATAATTTTTAACAGTAATAATTTTTGCATATCGCATCATCTTACATATTAAGCTCATAGCTCTTTTGCATACTGTGGAGTATACCAGGCCCAAGCACACACACACGCAGATCCGTATTGCCAAGGACCACATTTATTGATGTTTACACAGCAGACAATATGACGCACAGA
>NW_005191369.1:0-2276 GCF_000239375.1 Pundamilia nyererei
GAAAAATATATCTGTAATCACTTTGATTTTTCTTTTGAAGCTTAAAATAGATCAGTGCTAAAATCATGACAATATGAGCCAAATTTAATGTTTATTAATGGATTCCACAAGACTTAAATTAACATATCACTAGGACCCCGTGTAATAACCTCCACGTTTTACAAAAACCTGCCTATTTATGCAGTTTATTAACAAAAGTTTTATCAACATTAACCTTTATTTTGAACTTAAACCTGTCTTCAGTTGGATTTGTGATTATTTTCAAGTTTCAGCATTTTTAAATGACCAGCATCCAAAATCGCATCATCATATTCACTTCTGTATACGCAGGCATTTTAACATCCACAAAATTTGTAGATCAAGTTTGTTTTTTAAACTCCTGCAGGCTTTTGTTCAGTTTTGTTCCTGGTACTTTCAAAGGTCTTTCTTATTCTCAGTGCTGCAAACGTGGATTTCATTCATCGCACTTGTTTTGACTTCTGAGTGTAGAGTCTATAAAAACAAATTTAACAGCTTTTTCCCTCCAGTTTCTCTGTTATTTTCATCAGTAGGCCACGCTCAGACAAATCCACCTAATATGAAGTTAATTAAATAATAAAAGGACTATGAATTATTGACATTTTAGTCCCTGTTGTTTTTAAAGCTGTATTACTGCGCTATAAATGAATCATACATTATACTGTTTTATAAGCTCAGTGATTCCAGCAGGTTCTCTGGGTTATTTCCATCAATTTAGACTCAATTTAGACAGTCAGCTATTACATTTGTTTAGATATTCCACTTTCTGTACTCCAGATTCGTCAATTTCTGTGTTTATCAAAATCTTTAACCAAACTAAAGATATCTGTGAAATGGACGGTATATTCAGTTCATGTAAATATATCTGCATTTACTCCAGGTGACATTACTCCAGTTGTTTTGATGGTGGCTCCTAATATTTAACCTAATCTTTCACATAAGAGCTGCCTAATCGGTCAGTAACTTAAATTTTGTTTCTTTTTTGATTCAGGTTTACTTGAGTGCACATGTATTTTGGGTTTAGTCAGTGAAGTAACTTTATGTAATTCAAAGTTCAATTAATCTTTATTTTATTCCAATTCATCTGTTAATTCTCCCCCCTCTCTTTAAATCAGTTTGCTTCTGATTGCTCCTCTGTTACTTCTACAAACAGTATCTGCTGCTTAGGGCCACCACTTCCTCCACGTGCCGCTGCGGAGATTCAGGAAATGAATCTGAACCTGAAAAACAGATTTTCTATGTGTTTTGTTGGAAATTTTTCTTAGATTTTCTCCCCTGACATGTAGATCTGTACTGTATTAGAGTTCATAGCGGGAACAAAGATCCCAGCATGATTTCACTGTTTGGGAAATCTTCCAGTTTTTTCCTTGAACCTGGTTAGTGAACTGAGTCAGTGCTAGACTGTATAAATGCTGTTTCACTGGATGCTACCACATAAAACACATTTAGCAGCTTACCATTCTCTAAGGCTACGTTCACTCTGCAGGTCTTCATGCTCAACTCTGATTTTATGATCAAATCCGATTTTTTTGTCTGCTAGTTCACACTACAAATAAAATGTGACAGCAAACGCGCTCTAGTGTGAACGCTCAAAATGGCCGCATGCGCATAAGAAGACGTCACACACAACGCGCTCTGTTTAGACCCAGAGCAACAGCATGTTTGACTGATGGCCCTTAATATAAAGACTTCGGACTTTACGTTTCCCACTTTTTGCTTTAAGTTATAAAGTTATTCTGTTCTTTACATTTGGCCTAATAATGATCCTTACTGCTGTTTTAGAGGAGTGGTGCTTCAAAGGATAGTTGCAGATTTCTGTCAGAATCTGCAGATTATACAGAAGAAATAAAACGTTCACGTTTCTCCAACGTTGTCTTCCCAACAGTTTCACTGGATGGCCAGGAAGCGTTCACGATGTCTTCTCAAGCGCTGTTAATTGGCGTCTGTCTCGTGTCAGTGACGTAAAAGACGGATTTAATGCGATGTGACCATCAAACAGCAGTCGCTTTCTGATTCAGTACCACATACGAAAGTGACCCAGATCGGATTTGAAAATATTGGATTTGTGCTGTTCACACTGTCACACCATGATCGGATAGATGGGTCGCAGAGGGTCAAAAAAGTCAGATTTGATGCGCTTTCACCTGCAGTGTGAACGTAACCTAATGTGGAGAACACCAGATCTGCAGCAGGGTTTGGATTTTTGTCGTTTTATCTTGATGGCATGTGAACAAGGTATTTTTTGTTTGATTGTTTGT
>NW_005191370.1:0-2276 GCF_000239375.1 Pundamilia nyererei
AGCGTCTCCGCGTCAACTAGTACTTCAGAAAAAATAGGCTGCGTGCACTTGGGGCAAGCCATGTACATTTGTTTCATTTCGGTGAACGTGCAAGTGTTGATATCTCGAGTGCTCAGCGGCACGTTGAACACGGGTGAAGCGCAGCACGAAGAGCCGAACGCCATGCACTCAAAGTCAAACTCGACGTCTATATTCCTGGGGTTGCCTTTGACCTCGGACGAATGGAACGTTTGGTTTTTGAGACACCTGGCACATCTGAGGTCACCCTCGACTCTCGGTGACAAGGATGGGTCAGGCTCCCCGGGCACCAGCAGTATCTGCTTATGATTGTGATCAATCCAATTGATGTGGCAGTTCAACACCGCGTACAGTATCTTTTGCGCCTCGAGCGGCGCTTGTCGCAGTCGCCGAACGTGTTCCGAGTGGAACGGCTCCGTGAACTCACGCAGCGCCGGTATGCAACCCGCGGCCGTCTCAAAGGGGGTATCCGTCGTGTACGCCAAAGCGAACTTGTAATAGCAGCTCAGCTCCCACTCAGACGCCAGCGTTACAGCCGGATGCCCCAGCGTCTTAACCGCCTGGAAAGCGTTGATCAGTTTGCTCCGATAGGACTTGCGCTTAACGCCATATGCCAGCTTCGACCATTTCACCGTATCGTCGCACTCGCCGCAGTGTGCTACAGCCAGCGCAGCGGAGGCGCTAAAAGAGGGGTCGGTCTTTGTACCCAAGCCGCTTGCCGCCGACCGGCGCGCGGTAGGCGGGGTTGTACGGCATCGGCTTGCCAAAAGCCTTAAAGCTTCGCAGGTCACCAGCCCCAGCTTGTGTTCTGCCTGATCATTGTCAAGACACAAGACTTGTTTCTGGAAACTGTAGAAATCCGCGAGCATCGCCAAGCGCAGCAGACTGTCACCACCGGGCATCAGACACACCACCGACTTGTCAGGCAGCTGTCCCGCGCGGTCGACCAGAGCTTGTGACAGAGTGCTCCATACGCTCAAGCACAGTTGTTTGGTATCGTCGTTGACAGATACCCTGCCTTTCGCCAGTAGAAATTTCAGCAGTTCAGACTTCAGCGGACAGGACGCGTCCTTATCCTTCTGTTTGTAATGGCAGGCAGAACTGAGGCACTCCAAGTAAACCTGCAAAATGAGCCCTTTTGCATACCGACAGGACCGCACGACGGTAGCATCGTCTACCCCGGCGATGTCACGGTTGCGCCGTTTGCGCCGGTGCTCTTGGACTCTCCGGTCGTTTTCCATCTGCACCTACCGGCCGCGTTCCCCGCAGAAGTTTTGAAAATACACGCGGAGCACCTCGGACACTTTTTAGCGCTGCAGAGTTTGCCGAAAGTGACGCGCGATCTGGAAGAGGCTCTGTTCACAGGTCTGTGTCGACTGTTTACCAGAGAACGTGTCGTCGCCGTGTATAACGGCAGCCTGGCGGAAGAGTCTGAAAACGACCTCACGTGCGGCCAACGTCTGGAAGGTAGCGAAGGTGACGCAGGAGCGTGCGTGTTCGGCGCGTTCGACTGCGGGGACCCGATACGTACTCTGTCTACGATACGAGAACTTCTATCTCTGTTCACTGTCACCGAACTGCAGGAGGATATCCTTCCTATCCCTGACGGTGAACCTGATCACATGCTCTTCTTGTACCTGGTGCAACTCATGGCTCTGTTTGTGAGTAACATACTGAGCGAGGCGCATCTGGCTCTCATTATGAGCGTGGCGGCATCTGTGTTTCTCGAATCGAACTTGTGTCACCCGCTGTGCGCCGCTACCGTTCTAAAGCCCATGTTCGTGCCGTACTACGAGAAACACACGGGCCGGTCGAAGAGGAGGGCTGACAGCCAACTGCCCGAACAGGAGCCTGGTGTGTCCTACTACAAACTGTTCACCGGGTACGAGTTGAACGACAAGGGGGAGGATGTGTCTACGTCTGGTGATATAGGGTGGACGGACCGTAGTATCCTAGACTGCGTACAAGGGCAGAAACTGACAGAGAAGAAGAACAAGAAACTATGGTTTGTCGCGCCTCAGATTGGCGACAGGCTAACTCTGGCCGGCGCCGACGCGGTGCAGCTCATGGGCCGGCAGACCGGTGACAAAGCCGTGAAAGTAACTGAGTTTCTACTATGTGACAACGTCATGGGATATGTGCAGTCCAGCATATTCGGCGCCATCCAGAATACGCTGCCGTGTCACGCCAACAGCGAGTTTGACGAGCCTGTGATGGCCGCCATTCACTATTCCGTGAACAAGTTATCCGAGAGCGTC
>NW_005191371.1:0-2274 GCF_000239375.1 Pundamilia nyererei
GCTTATGTTTCATAAGTATCATTAAAAACCAATGCAGATCATTTTCAGAAGAAGCAAATCTAGGAAGTAATTTCATAAAGAGGTGGGGAATGAAGATGCAGAGTTGTCATATAGTCTGATTAACAAGTTTTTCTTTTTAAAGGTAATGTCCACTATATGGCAGAATAGAAAAAACATGCAGGTATAATGACTGCAGAAATGTGGAAGACTCTATAATTAGAGGCAGTAGGCACACACCAAACAGCCACAACCTAAAAGCCATCTAGCTAATAAAGGGAAGATCCTCATGTTGCCACAACAGCTGCGACCCAATGTTGTTACAGAAATTTGTGAGAATAGGTTCACTTCTGCAGCAAGTGTATGCGGGAGAATGTCAGATGTGGGTGGTACATGTCAAAGTAGTATCCAAATTAATTCAATTCAATTCAATTTTATTTATATAGCGCCAAATCACAACAAAAGTCTCCTCAAGGCGCTTTATATTGTACAGTAGATCGCACAATAATAGATACAGAGAAATACCCAACAATCATATGACCCCCTATGAGCAAGCACTTTGGCGAAAAACTCCCTTTTAACAGGAAGAAACCTCCAGCAGAACCAGGCTCAGGGAGGGGCGGGGCCATCTGCTGCAACCGGTTGGGGTGGGAGAAGGAAAACAGGATAAAGGCATGCTGTGGAAGAGAGACAGAGGTTAGTAACAGATTCATATCTGTTACTAACCTCTGTCTCTGTCAATGCAGAGAGTTCTATTAACACATAGTGAGTGAGAAAGGTGACTGGAAAGGAAAAACTCAATGCATCATGGGAATCCCCGGCAGCCTACGTCTATGCATCATGGGAATCCCCGGCAGCCTACGTCTATTGCAGCATAACTAGGGAGGATTCAGGGTCACCTGGTCCAGCCCTAACTATATGAATATATGAATGCCAGTACCTAAAGTTTTCCAGCTAACATCGGAATATAACGAGACTATTGATGCGCTTCACTTCACTTGTCAGTGGTTTAATGATGTGGCTTGTATATAAAAATTGGTTGGGATAATGGAGGCACATCAATATAGTTTAATTTCTTAGATAAGAAGCCGTTAGCACAGTTTTTTATTAAACAGAAGTGCATCACAGTAGGGACAGCTTACTTTGCATTGTCCAAAGTTTTAAAAATGCCTACCAGCTTTTGTAAGCCTTACTAATTAACATTTTATATAACAGTTTATGTGCCTGTCAGCCCCATGTTGAGAGAAAGGCTTAATTAAGTCACTTACTGGCACCCCCCACCCCCCACTGAAGCCAAAACCTGTCATTTTTTTTGTCTTTGTTTCATGTAGAATTAGAAAGAAAGAAAGAAAGAAAGAAAGAAAGAAAGAAAGAAAGGTTTTGGCTATTTATATAAATGTAAATTAGCTTCCATCATTATTATTTGCATAGTAAGCAATACTATACATATCCCTGCACTATCACAGTATGTGACCATCTCCCAGCAATCCAACACAACTAACATAACCCTCTGTTTCTGTGCAACAATTGATTAGCTCTGAAGGGTAGGTCATATTAAAAAAGTGGGGATTTAAATGTGGGCTGCTGGTTTTTTTAAACAGAGAAATGTCATCTAGATGTTAATGACATCTTTTAGACCTCTAATCAATGGGAAATTGGCCATTGGAGAAGTCATTTACTTTGGAATTGCTTTCGATTTTTGGACAGTGTTTTCTCAAAATTATTCATGGGTCACACCTGAAGAAAAACAAAAGCATCTGAAAAAAATTTACTAGCCCATCACACAGACCTAGAAACCAGTCAGAGACCCTACAAAACCCCATTGCTAGGGAAAAAATATGTATTCTCCAACTAACTGGCATGTGTTTTCTGGAGGTTCCCACACTAATGAAAGAAGCTTTCAAGCTGATTCCCACGGTTTCCTACAGTTTAAAAGGAGGACACCGACCTGCGTAGAAACACTTACCATTTAAATATAGTGACGATTACTACAAGCCTCATTCACACACATATTTATACAGTGCTCCTATTTGATCCCCAAGAGCCTTGTCTAACATTCATCCACATACTCTATGATGGATTCTCTGGGGGCAACTTGGAGTTGAGCATCTTCCCAAGGATGCAGCACGCAGAACGAAGGAACTGCTGGTAAGCAGACGATCCCTTCTACCTCCTGAGTCATAGCCACTCTGGCAGCTGAGTTACCACTGTCACTAAGAAGCATATCAAAGATATTACATTTGTGTAAATTAATTGCATGTTTGTGCATGTTGGATT
>NW_005191372.1:0-2273 GCF_000239375.1 Pundamilia nyererei
AGGTTTCTTCCTGTTTAAAGGGAGTTTTTCCTTCCCACTGTTGCCAAAGTGCTTGCTCATAGGGGGTCATATGATTGTTGGGTTTTTTCTCTGTATCTATGAAGCGCCTTGAGGCGACTTATGTTGTGATTTGGCGCTATATAAATAAAATTGAATTGAAATTGAATTGAATTGGTGATGGCAGCTACATTGTAGCCACAGCGGCCCTGGGGCGCACTGACAGAGGCGAGGCTGCAACCCTATTAGGTTGCTTACTCTTTAAAACACCAGAACAGGGAGGATTGAGCAGGTTTAAGTTTATTAGATTCATCAGTTTTGCTGAACTATGAAATATTTTGGGTGCAGTGTGTTTTTTACATACAGGTATAACAGAATAGCTTTAGTGGGTTTTTTTTAAACTTGAGTATGAACTTATACAAAATGCAGCAAGATATTAAAAAACAGTTTTATTGATTAAAAAACACACTATATCGGATTCATATCAGTATTGGTATCCAAATTTATGATATCGGTATCGGACATAAAAAAAGTGGTATTGTGCCATTTCTAGAATAAACATAGCAGCTCGATTATGAACATAAATAACATGAAGTCAAACTTGGGCCATGGAGAAGCTTGTTTCAGGTTTGGGATTGCACACTGTTACTGCTGGAGGCAACAAGAGGCCTGGAAGTGTATCTCTCATTGGCAGTACTATAAAAACTGTAAAGACTAAATTAACGTGTTCAGCACAAGACTTCCCCAGATGTAGATGCAGAAACGCTTTCTCTGCATTGACAGAATGCCACCTGCCAGAAAGTTGTCAATATACGGAGCACAGTCCTGAACTCTGGCCTGAAACGGATCTGGCCGGCATTGTCATGAACCACGCAGGCCCGGATGTGTGAGGTCAAACACAGTGCATCCAGCAGCGCAGATAATTGTGTCCCCTGGTGTCCACAGCTACTGTGTGTAACTAACTGTGGTGGCCTGCGTTTGGGACAGAGTGCAGGGCACAAAGCTTGATGTGTTGTTGTAACGCAATGTGACGTTTTATATTTACAGGAGACACAGTGACTTAACCAAGAATTAACTACCTTGAGCCCAAATTTTGGGGAGTGGAGGAATCAACAGCTGGTCTCAGCACAGCTGTAGTCAGAGGCAGAATACCAGGGCTGCGATAAGCCCATTAGGCTGGATGCAGACTGGTATACAATATACACAGAATAACAAAAGTTTGGTTGTCCTCCTTATGAAACTTGTGAAAATGACAAGGATTGTCTCAGTAGGCTGGAGCTTGTTATACTTCATCATGGCTGGATCATTGCATCAGTACAGCTGAGGGTCATGCAGGATTAGAAAACATGACTGCAAATCTAGGGTAGCTGTGTCAGACCATATACCTGTGGGTTTTACTGTAAATGTGGAAAAACTGCCAGCAGCAACTCCAAATAATCATGTCACTAATAACACACTGCTGCCAGTGTAAGATTAGAGCATTTAGTGAAGAGGACTTCTTGGTTTTTATAATAATACAAATAAACAACATTTGTTTGCCTAAAGAATCGGTTTTGTGCAGGATGTCCAACATCAGCATCTTCAGCCTTCACATAAACTTTGTTCCATATGATGATACAGTGGCTGCTCTGCATGAAGGTGGTAAACTGCTTGATGTCCAATGTAAGCACAGGGGTGGCATGTCGCCTACTAATCAGGACGTTGGTGGTCTGATCCCCGTCTCTGCTCCGATGGATCCATGGGAAAATGCAGATTTTGGGAAAGAGGTAAATGCTGTTAACAACTGCAAACCATCTGTACTCTGCACGGTTTCTGGGGAAGATAATACTGCAGCACTATGGAGACAACATTACACTACACTGTACAACAATGGACCTATGAGTGTATTGACACGTGAGGTATATGAAGCCATTCATAAAGTATTTGATAGTAAGGCCTGTGGTTTGGATCACAGGAAAATCTGAGACATGCTAGTTTAAGGCTAGCTCCTGTTTCAGCCCTCTGTTTCACTGGATCTGTGATCCATGACATTCTCCCACACTTAATGTCTGTATTTTGGTCAAAACTGGAAAAGTGAGCTGGGTGGATAATTATAGGCCAGGATTTTATCTAAGGATCTAGATAAGTGTGTATCTCTTCCCTGGAAAATCAGTTTGGCATCAAGTGAAAGGATGGTCCTTGAAGGAAACGGCTTCCAGGGCCTAATCCGTGGATCGGCTTCCTTCGAGGCGTGGACGTCTATCAGCAGAGATTGTACCTTCACCTATCAGCAGAGA
>NW_005191373.1:0-2271 GCF_000239375.1 Pundamilia nyererei
AGGTGAAGTGTTGCACTCTGTCAGGACTCACTGTGAGAGACGCTGCTGAATGAACATCTGGAAACAACATGCAGTGAAGAGACAAAGCTCACAGATGTTAGGATTCAAAATTCAATTTTAAAAAAGTAATATTAGCAAAAACAAAAACAAAAACTGTGAGTGTATTTTTTATTTTTTAAAAGCTGCTTTATAAAGAGTCTATGGATATAAATTGTTGAACTTACATGATACAGTCAGTGTGATGATATCACTCCACTCTGTGAAGAAACTGTCCCTTCTGCCCCGGCAGCTGTATCCTCCACTGTCAGACTGAGTAGCTCTGATGGTTCTGTATTCATTGGATGTTGGAGGTGTGTTTAACTTGGCAGGACTCCATTCATACGTCCACTGAGCTCCTTCACCTCCCTGAATCTCACATCTGACAGTGACTGTTTCACTCCAGTGTATCAGAATTGAGTTTGGTTGCAGGATCACAGTGGGCCTAATGGGAACTGTTCTCATAAAAAATAGGAGATTATAAAGTCATTATAAAGGCATCATGATTTTTATGTGTATTGCTAATGACAATCAAATCTATTGTGCCCCCTGCCAACAAATGAATGCAGGTAACATCAGGGTGACTCTGACTCAATTTTCTCTCTTTTATTTCTTGAACTTACAGTAAATGCCAAGGCAACCCTGACAACAGACAGCACATTCATACCAGCAGGAGGCAGCTTTACACTGAGCTGTGCTGTAAAGAGCTCTGCTGACTTAGTATGTGATTGGTTCAGACAGACAACATCTAGAAATAAAATACAGGTTAGCTGTTGGATCAAATAGTGATCACAATCTCTAAAGTAAGAAACTACAACTCAAGCACATTTTAGTCAGAAGTCTGCAGGACAAGAAAAAAACACAACTACGGGGTGTCAAGTCCGGCTGTGTGGTAGGCAAATTAGGAGCCAATTGCAGGACTCAGAGATGAAGGGGTAATCTGAAAGAGGCAGCATTATTGTTGTAGGCTCTAAACTCAAAAATACAAAAACCACATAAGGCAGAAATTAGAAAATGGGGGACCAGTAAGTTTGGAAACCACAAGGAAAAACAGAATTCTCAACATGAGGGGACAATGCAACAAAGAACAACAAAGCAACAAAGAACAGAGCGAGACACAGACAATATACACAGGAGGAAATTAAGGCAGTGTAGACACATCTGGGGAACACAGCTAAACAGAGTCAGACTGACAAGACAGGGGAAGGGAAAGTTAACATAATACACAAGAGACTGGAGATTATCAAAATAAAACACACAAACTGAGACTCAGACCACGACACGTAGACTTGACACTGGGACTGAGGAAACAACATAGAAAAGAAGCACAAAAGATGATAATGCTCAGAGAAACTAGGAATATAGAACATTAACAGAAGACTTGAGCTCAAACTTTCACTCATCATAACCAAGAAAATAACATTCAAAAGTTGTCAGACAGTACAATAAATAAATCATCACAATGTTAGTTGTTAAGTTTTTAATTTTTTTTTTTTATTGTTAAAGAACTCTGAAGAACTGAGTTCTTCTTGTAAACGTGAAAATGCAGAAGTAACTGGTCAAAGTAAATAGCTGTCATTTGATTACAAAACTTCCTGCTGCAAGCTACTTACAAAGGCACATAACATATAGTGACTGTGTGTTTATGTGCTCACTGTCAGTCTTACAAACAGCTTTGGTTTGTGTGCATCTGTTTATTTTGCAGTCACTTTGCTGCTATCGAAGGAATTATTGCTTTAATTTGTGTCATGAAAGCAAAACTTTATTTTTTACATTTGTAAGTCAAATTGTCACTGATAAACAATGGATGTTATTGTGCTGTTACAAATTAAACTGGACTCAGTTTTGTCAGTTACTCTTCCTTTTTCTTTAAGTTCCCACACATCTGATTTATAGTGTTTTATAACTACTATTAACTGTTTAAGGCAGGGGTGTCAAACTCAAATACACAGTGGGCCAAAATTCAAAACTCGAAGAAAGTCGCGGGCTAACATTAATATTTATTGGAAAAAAAATCTTCCTTCAGATATAAGAATGAATCTTTTCTTATGGACTCAAATAGGTTTTGCTGGAAAACTGAATATGGAACAAGCAAAGCTCAATACTAAACAATATATATATTAGCTGTATAATACCAGTAGGCCAGCTCTAATAGTAATTTGGTATGGCTTCGCGGGCCAAATGTAATTAGGCTGCGGACCAAATTTGGCCCGCGGGCCAGAGTTTGACACCTAT
>NW_005191374.1:0-2271 GCF_000239375.1 Pundamilia nyererei
ATTTTTTTTCCCACTCACAGAAGTACCGGCAAACTAATGTAAGGCAGTGATTAAAATGCACTTTATAGTTTTTGAACATTTTTCTGTTGATAACAGATTTTTCAGAGTGGTAAGTTGGAGAAAGATGTCATCAAAGTAGTGGAAAACTTTTTCTTAGTATCTTAAAATGGGAGATGCAGGCTCATACATATGAAAGATTAAGATTCCAGAGTAAGAGCCCACTGTTACAGCTTCCTAGTGTTATGATTTTTATTAAAGAAAACCAGCCAGAACACAGTAGGTTCACCCTGCTGCAAATCAACTTCTGATGAAGCTGAACTAAAGCTGAAATGTAGCTAAAACTCTTACCATGTTTCCGGGCATTCCCGCTTGGCCTCTTTCTCCGGATGGACCCTGAAGTAAACATGAAGAATAAAGATCTCTGTAAAGTAATTTGCATATACATACTACAACAAAAACAGATCGGCAAAGAAAAACATAAGAAAATGATATTATGCACATGAAGACACTCTGACTCACTGGATCTCCTTTTGTTCCCGGTGATCCAGGCATTCCTGGGATTCCAGGTGTTCCCACACAAGGCTGATCGCCCTGTGAGATGAAGAAATAAAATACCAGGAAGTGAGCACACAAGTCTCTGTCATTGTAAACACACAGGCACTGACTTCAACTAACCCTTGGTTGTGTTGCCTGCTCCGTCTGCAGTCTCTCCAAACACTGGAAGCAGACAGGGCGACAGCTTATCAGACCAATGCCTTACTGTCACACTGAGAGCCAACCACATTATCCACATAACCATCATTTGCTATTTTATCTAGGGATTGAGAGTAACGTAGTTTTTATTCTCTGTATGTCCTGTACATGTGGCAGAATTGACAATAAAGTTGACTTTGACTTGACTTTGACTTTGACTTAAGCCATGCACAGTAGAATTTAATGCAAAACGCCATTGCCATTTTGCATTTAGCAAACGTATTGCAGCTGGTCTATTATTTCCTATGATTCTGAATCTGGAGAATCACAGAGTACATGCGAGCCTCACCAAGTCACAGCTGTCCAAGGGAGTTACGCCAGGCCTGCCCTGGTCTCCCTTTTCTCCCTTGGCACCAACCATCCCCGGCACCCCTGGCAACCCTTGGGAACATCCCCCTTCGCAGTCATCCTGTGTCACACACAATGAAACAAGCACACATGTGTATACCCAAACACGCCGTGCCATTCCCATTGCATGAAAGTTTTAATGATAAACTTACATCCTGACTTCCCGGGGAGTCTCGAGGCAGTTGGTTTGGTCCGATGTAAGGCTGCAGAATAGGCATGGAGATGGAAATTCCATGAATGTGATTTTAAACATTAAACTTAAAAATGACCACTCACATTACAGCCACCGACTCTGCTCTGGCTTATTTGAGAGAAAACAAAAATACTTTATGTTCTCCAAGCACAGTTCAAGGACAATGTTGTAACTAAGCCAAGTTACTTTAACAATTAAATAATGTCATAATACCATTATTTCTTAATAATGAAAGAGTACAATGCAAAATCCCTTTGGTAAGGTATAGTAACATTTATCGTATAGACAGTCTGTACAATGACTGTCTATTGTTTAGACGTTTATTGTACAGACTTGTACTAGAAATTGAACGCAGTAGCCTGGTACCAGTTGAGTATCGCATTTTAATTCTGCCAGAAAAAACAGACCCACATAGGAGGGTCATTCTCATACAAAAAAAAAAAATTGGTTTGTCAAAGTAAGAAAGTTGCAAACATTTACTAAAAATGTCTAAGCTGGCAGATCGCAGTTAGGCAAGTCAACATTTTGCTGCGGTAAAGGTTTAGCTTAAGACACAAACTTTCCGGTGGCAACTGTGTCTGCTAGCCGACCAAACATAGTCTTGTTGTCACTGTCATTTTCTAGTATTTGTCTTGCTATTTTGCTGAACAAATACGATTTCACAGAGTTGTTGAAATTCCACACTTGATGGGGTACACTTCACTTTATCACCGAGGGCTGCTTTATCACCCAAAGCTGCAGAAACCTGGTACAAACTGTCACAACCTTTGCAAGCAATATGTCTGTGTATGACTATCTCATTCCGCACAATGTCACAACAAAACAAATTACCGAGGCTCCAGAACTGAAGGCATTTCAAGCGAGAGACACATCCAAGCTGAGAACTAAATTTTTGTTCCTATCACAGTACGTGAGCTCAATCATTGCATTCTATAAACTCCAATGGGGGGGTTGGAGACTTGGAGAGCTTTTTGCTG
>NW_005191375.1:0-2269 GCF_000239375.1 Pundamilia nyererei
TAGTGAGACGGGTGCTGTAAATGTCCTGGAGGGAGGGGAGAGAGACACCAATGATCCTCTCTGCAGCTCTCACTATGCGATCATCAAGTTGCCTGACCACTGCCACTACTACCTGTGACACAGGGCTTGGTCTTGTGTAAAGGCCAAAAACAAAAAGGGTTTCTAAAGTTTTGAAGGATTTCTAATTTTTTATCTTAAGTGTCTCCCTGGAGAAGTTCAATTTAAAAGAGGATTTTAGGAGTTTACAAGAAACTGACTTGTTTTTTAAGAAATTTGTCAGCTCCTGTTTCCCATCCCCTCGTTATCCTCTGTGTATTTAATCCCCTGCTCTGCTCATCCTCCCTCATGGTTCTCAGGTTTTCATGGTCCAGATTTTTTCTTGCTCCACAAACCTTGTGTTTAGTTTGTTGCCTGTTTAGGTTTTGTTAGTTTGATCTTTGTCTCCCTCTGTCTTCGTGTCACCTGGCCTTGCTCCGTCTCTGCCAGGGGTTTGCCCTCAGCCTGTTCTATCAGACACACATGATTTAGAAATCTAGAATTTAGTATCAACACTCTTGATAAGGCTTTGAGAGAGGTTTAATTTAACAAACCTCCAGATAATTTGCATAAATGACAAAGAAAAGAAAAACAATCATGTATTGGCCTCAAGTGTGTTTCTCAAATGAGATGTAAAACTCTCATATGAGAATGCTAATGTAAAAAAATCTATCTATCTATCAAGAGAGAGAGAGAGAGAGAGAGAGAGAGAGAGAGAGAGAGAGAGAGAGACTAATCATAGATACAAGTGACTTGCATGAAACACATGTATGGGATCAAACATTTGGTAAAACATAATGGAAAAATGTTGGACACACCTGATCCATGAACAAAAACAAAGCAGTAGAAAAACTGGACACACAGGATGATTGCAACACAACGAACCTTGAGTGATTGTTCCACAAGTATTTCTTGTTTTATACTCAGTCTTCCTCATCATCATGTTTTCTCTTTCCTTTCTTGTTGTGCCATCAGCTACAACATAATGATACTCTGTAGAATATTTTTTAAAGGCATTTAATCATGTAAACAAACAAGAAATTAAAACAACTTCAGGAAACTGAAGTAAATAATAGGCTGAAAGAAAAATTGGGGAGGCATTCTTTCGACACCAGGGTGGGCAGTAGAATAATTACAATCACCAACAAATTATTTTTACAGTGATTATTTTGTATTGTTGTGAATACAGATTTAACTGAAATGCTGTAAGATTTTACACTGGAGACTATGTTGTGCTGTCAGTAATTACTAGTTAAAAATACAGATTAAAAACTAAAAGCTGCTGACAAGCAGTGGACAAAAAACATATCTAATATTCTACTAAACGCTAGGATAATGAGTTAGGTACTGTAGAAACAACATGCTGATGGTGGTCCTGCTTTGTCTATACATAAAGACATTGCTAAACTTAATGTGCTCACAGGAGCAACATGGGTTTAAGTATCTCATCCAAAAATTATTCAGCATACACACATCAGTGATTGACCTGCTCTACTACCTGAGCCACAGCCAGATATCAGAAAAAAAAGACTTCTACAAATAAGTTCAGTTCAGTTTAGTTCATTTTTATTTCAAACATGTACATTCACAATCATTGCAAAAAATAATTCCATTCTTTTGTTTGAAAGGGAGGGGTTTTTTTTCTAAACAAAAGCTTCAATAAGCATCTTGATCTTATCCTGAAGCACATTAGGCCTGACTTGTTTTTTTCCTCTTTTCTGTGTAAGAGTCATTGTGACTGGATCCATTTCCTGTGCAGATATGGAGGGCATGTTTTAAGGTAACAAATATACAATTATGACAGCAATATTCTGTTTCTGAAAATAGATCTCACTAAATTGTATGCACAGGTAAGGAGTCAGTGAGCACCACACCCATAGATACACATACACAAATAGAAAGACAGGAGGCAGATGGGAGGAGCATGAACAACAAATACATCTTAATATAAGGAGGAGAGTTTGATGTACATAGCAGTCAGAACTTGACATCAGCAACAGAGACATCCTTTTTGTGCAGACTGAAGTCCATCACCATGGCCAAGGTAATTAACACATACTTACACAGTAACATTCATCATGATATTATGAAGCGCGGGGGGGGGGGCTCATATAAGAAGTTTTTTATTTAGAATAAAGAATAAAGAGAAAGTTTAAAGAGAAAGTTTTTTATTTAGAATAAAGAATAAAGAGAAACAGGAACTCAATAGTGTGGATGCTTAAAGCATCCACAC
>NW_005191376.1:0-2268 GCF_000239375.1 Pundamilia nyererei
GTTACCACTTGTGACAGCGATAATACTCCGACACCAGACGTCCGTGACTCTGCTCCCTAAAAGCGCTCACAGATGACGTCCGATGCGTCGCAGGTGTGTTGGAATGCCAGCAAGCCCCGCCTCGCCTACCTAAAACCAAAAGGAAAACAAAGCCCAAACAACAACAGTACACCTACCCACCACCTCCTAACAATATCACTGTGTAAAAAAAAACCCTAAAACAATACCACCCACCAATATCACCCAGCAGGTTGCATTAAAAAGCAACCGCGTAAAGCCCTGCTCTCTTCCCATATTACTTGCACCCTTGAACAGTAGCCCCTAAACTCGAGCCAGGGTCTGAGTTTTCAGGCCACGAAGAAGAGAAAGAAGAAAGAACAAAAAACAAATCAACCAAACAACGAACCAGTTTTTTGTCAGCTAGTCGCGAGGTGAAACAGGGTGCAATTGTGGTTAGCACACAGACACAGACACACATACACTCAGTTAGAGAGAATCATTTATAGGGGAAAGTTTAATTATGTTTTGCTGGGGTTGCAAAAAGCAGTTTGTCGCAGAACTGCTGTTGAGGTGTCAAGATGACAGGACAGGATGCACCTGCTATGAAGATGGAAGACGATGCTCTTTTAAAAACTGTGTTAAAAGTCATTGTTGTTTTGATATTGACGTATGTCTATATCCTGTCTGTGACGTTAAAGGGGCGTCAGTAAATTTAAGCTCTGACGGTATAAAATATCTGTCTATGCTTTGATTAAGTTGAAGATCACTTGCTGTCTGCGTACAGAGTGTCTTCCCACATGTGTTCATTAAAAATCAATTGTTTGACCAAGATCTTCTGGACCATGGTGGTTTGTACTCTCTTTCCTCAATATTTTGAACCTTAACATACCTTAAAATGAACAGCAAAGAATATATTGCTATGCCAACAGTGCGGCTGTATAATGTCAGTCACAACAAGGACTTAGGCTAGTTCGACCCGTTATAGTTGTAAATTAGGGTGAGTGCTCTAACCGGCTACAGTGTCCAACTCAGGATGGAGAGCTTCGATTTTCTTCCATGGTTTGAATGAAGCGAGAGGCCTCCTCAACTGACTCCAATCACCAGATTTTCCCATCTGAAAGAGTAATGCGGAGCCTGGCGGGGAAGAGAAGGGAAGGACGAAGGCCTCTCCGGTATAACTCGGCCATAACATCCTTATACTGGGCTTGCTGCTTTTGGACGTCGGCGTTGTAATCCTCATAAAACAGGAGTTTATGTCCGCAGTATTCCAGCGTCCCTCGGCGTCTCCGTGCTTCCCTTATCAGCAGCTCCTTAATCTGGAAGCGGTGGAAGCGGATAATGCCTTCCATCAGGGCCCAGGTTGGGCATAACGCTACAGTGTGCTCTGTCAAGCTCCTGGGGGATGGCAAAGTTTGTGTGCCGAAGACCTCCACCAGCAGCCGGGAAAAGAACTCAGTTGGCCGTGGACCCGGCTCCACCGATTCCAGCAAACACACCAGACGGATGTTCTGCCTTCTGCTTCTACTCTCCAGGTCGGAAAGTTTAGTTTTGAAAAGTTTGTTTTCCTCCTGTAGTGAATCATACATAGCTTCGAGCGCTGCTAAACGCTGAACAACATCCACTGCGTTTGATTCAAGCTCACCAATACGTAGTTCTTGATTTGCAACTTCCACTTGAATCTTGTCCAGCTTACCGTTAATTACATCCGATGTAGCCTTAAAATCTGCGGCTATGGCTGTTCTGTGCTGTTCAAGCAGGGCGACAAGCGCCGGGTTCAGGGCTGCACTAGCATCCTCTGCTGCGCCAGCGTTAGCACAGCTCTCACCAGTGAGGTTTTTCTTAGTTTGTCTCCTTCCCTTGGACATCCTTCCAATGTGACACTCATAAATGACCCGAAAAATTCATATCTAACAGCAAAATGGGACTCAGAGAGTAAAATTTCAAAAAAAGTTAGGCAGGTGCTAGTGGCCGACACACCTTACTCCATTGCCGGAAAACGGAAGTCCTCCCACATTAACATCCACCTCATATTCATCTCAGCACAACTAAAACATGTGACTGACCTCAGAGTTTCAAATCGACATCGTGGATTCTCCAAAAGAACACACAGCTGCTTCACTCCTGAATCCTGCAGGTTGTTGTAGGTTCCACTCAGGTCCAGCACTCTGGGATACGAGGGGTTGGACTTCAGCGCTGCTGCCAGATAATCACAGCTGATCTCTGACAAACCACAGTCCCTCAATCTGTATAAAGAATGAAAGATGTAAG
>NW_005191377.1:0-2266 GCF_000239375.1 Pundamilia nyererei
GTACACTTACTTTTAAAATGGGCAGAAATGTTGGAATATTCATATATGCATTTTTTAAACTTTGTCCTGGTCAGATTTGTGAACTTTTGAGTCCTATTTATGTGAGAAGAATCAACCTGTAAATCATTACACTTACAGTCATATTTAAAAAGTAGATTGAAGATGATTTTTTTACACAACAAAATTTTGAAAGACAAAATGTTCCAATTCACTGTGGCACATTTGAGTTTTGGATTAAATGCACTGACAGCTCAGAGAGCTTACGATTCAAGTAGTGAACAGGCAACTTCTCTCACTGATTCTTTATCATGATTATTTGTTGTTGTTTGTGAGCGACACTGTTTGACACTAACAATTTATGAAGTAATTATTGTGTTATTTTGAACCAAAATAAAGTTTGTCATTAAATTCTGGAATGCCTGAGAAGAAAAGGTTACATTGTTTTGTTTAGTTGTTTTAAATGTTTGTTTTGTTTTGGTTTTTGTAAGTTGGTGAATGACAACATTCTTAAAACAGTAGGGAATTGACCAGATAAGAGTGCGAGAATTATTATAGTGAGCACACATGGACTGAAGGGAATTTTTAAACAAAGATAAAGATAAAATGTGAAGAAAAATGGGATCTTTTTAGTGATTCAACTACTTTGACCAGCTCAGATAAAAATGTTTCTTAAATAACAAGCTCAGCTGGGGTAGGAACAGATAGCAAAATGAAAGTTGCCAAAAGGAGAAAAGAAATTTGTATAAAAAAAGTACAAACATTTTCATCTTCAAATATGGCAAGTTTTACTTATGGGCGGTCAACATGTAAGGTTGCACAGTTTGCATATAAACAACTGAACATTGTCTGGTGATACCTGTTTTGTAATTTCAATAGCTTACAATAGATAGCTCATGCAGAATCAGGACATCTCAATCCGCTCTTCATCATTGCATAAGCCATTGATTTTTCTTATATTTCATGCTTTCTAAAGTCTATACAACAAACACAAAAAAGAAGCTTTTATTTTCAATGACATCATTGCTATCAATAGATAGGACAATAAATAGGACTTTGTGCTTCTTACTTCTTACAGCTCACGCTGCCATTGCTCTTCCCGTTTGGAGCAGCAGTATCAGTCGGTGACCAAAATGGACTTTTTTCTTTCACCTCACCATAAGCCAGAGACCGTTCACCATAAATCTAACCCAAAGACTGTATATTGTGATAACATTCTGAACTATCCCATTGCCACTTGTTATCATGCTGCTTCTAAAAGGACTCCTTTGCCCTCAGAGGCTCCCATTAAAGACTTTAATGCTGCTCAGGCTGGTAACTTTTCCCAGATCACTATTTCTTCACCTACCTGTCAGCCTGTTCCGGTTTCTTCCGCCCGGGCCACTGTTAAAAATATTCCTGCACCTAAACCTTTCAGTATCATTCCCCCAGTCATCATCTCTACCCCTATCAGTCAGCTCACATCCACACCTGTGCCAGCTCCCAGGACGAGGGCAGCTGTGACCCAGTCCACCTCCACACCCATTCCCGTTCGCCGGGTGGGGGTGACTGGTGTCCAGCCACCTCCCGTGCCTGTCCCAGTGCCAAGGCTGAGGGCAGCCAGAACCCAGGCTGACCTCACTAGAGGCTCGGAAGAGCTAGCCTCTCCACCTGTCAGTCAACCACTTCATCCACCTCTTTATCGAGCCTTTCACACCCTCGCACTATCCCTGGTTAGGCTAGCTGACCTGTCCCCTGCTCAGGCACCAGCTTTACGAGCCCAGGCTGTAGCTTTATCTCCTTCAATAGTTCAGTCTGTAGCTCAGCCATTAGCCACACCAACCTCAGCTCTGTCGTTAGCCTCGCCAACCTTTGTTCATCCCTTAGCTTCCTCAGTCCAGTCAGTTCACTCACCTGCTGTTCAGCCTCCAGCCCAGTCAGTCCAGTCCCTGTAAATCAGTCTCCTCCTGTCCTCCAATCCCCTGTAAATCAGTCTCCTCCTGTCCTCCAGTCCCCTGTAGCCCAGTGTCCTGTTCCTCAGTCCCCTGTAGCTCAGTCTCCTGTCCTCCAGTTCCCTGTAGTTCAGTCTCCTGTCCTCCAGGCCCCTGTAGCTCAGTCTCCTGTCCTCCAGTCTCGTCCTGTCCAGCCCGTCCAGTCGCCTCCTGTCCCCCAGTCGCCCGTCCTCCAGCCTGTCCAGTCTGTTGTCCAGTATTCTGTAGTCCAGTCAGTTCAGTCTGTCATCCAGTATCCTGTAGTTCAGTCGCCCGTTGCCCAATCTCCTATTCAGTCT
>NW_005191378.1:0-2266 GCF_000239375.1 Pundamilia nyererei
AGTTACCATCATAGATATCAGCCAACCTTTGTGCAAACTCAGTCAGCCTGTGAACAGACAACTAGTTTAAGAGTTGAGTTCTATGAGGCCAGTTGCATGTAGCTGTTGTCTCTTGCCAGACACTGTTTCTGAAACACTTACTTAACACCTGTATAATGTCTACGTCGCTGTCTGTGGTATTTAAATTCCTGAAATTATCAAACTCTTCTGTTTGTGTGAGTGCGTGAATGTTGTTTTCATGCAGAAAGCTTGAATTAAAGCCACTTATTTCCATAAGTAGTAAACATCTTTAGATTGTATCTTTAGACATACACTATATAACTTTAAGATGTAATAATAACAACAATAACGTTCAAAAATCTAAATATTTACATGTGATTAGTAGTCAATAAAAACAACAGAGCTCAAAAAACAAGAAGCTGTTAATACAGTTCAATAACTAGAAATGTCACTAAAATCACACACAAACCAAGTTAATGCATGAAATAGTTATACTGAGTGTTTATGGTACTCATGGCCATTGGTCAGTGGTTGTTGATCAATGGTCATGAGAATTTGCATAAGGAACTGACCTCCCAGCCCATTGTTCCTTCATGGTTTCAGTCATTATGCAAATATGCTGTTTATAAGATCGGGGAAACCTGCAGGCAGCTGAGACTGAAGACGTCACTTTGATGAGTGACGAAACGTTTCTCCCACAAAACGTCCAGATGAACAGAATCAACTTTTGGAGATGAGTGTTGTCAGTGTCAGTAGTGTGTTTGTAATGTCCATAGCACCCATCCAAAGAAGCTGCGCATAATTATCTTATAACACTAAAATCTGTTATAAATTGCTTGACTTATGTATTTAAAACATTTCATGTACTGCGTACTGCGGGCATATGAAGATTTATTGTGAAAGGACGAAAAGGGAAAACGCTCTTTTCACGCAAGCGGAAAAAGTCGGGCTTCCGTTATGTATAAGTTTTACAACTGTAGTGGAACTTCACTTACCGAGGCTCATCGAAGAATCAAAGTCATTTATTCTGGGATATTTAATTATTTATCGTGTCATAACTTATTTGTATGTAAATACTAGTGTGTGGGAGTAGCATAGCATTAACATGGTGAAGAAAACTAGTGATAAGCTGAGCGAGGCTTCGTGAAACACTGAAGTCTGAAAACAAATTCGCTGTTCAACGATCAGCAATCTGTGACTGTAATGACATGTTTACAGCTGTCTTTTGGGCTCAGTCGGCTTTAGTTTTTTTTTTGTTTGTTTGCTCACAGCAAAAAAAAAATGTTTTGATTTGTTTGGTTGACTGTAAGTTTTCCAGGAGTTCATGTCATGGTGTTTGATCTACATGCTGTCAAGCAAAGCTAGAAGCTGGCATAGTGTTAGGTTTTAGTTTAATTAAGCTTAAAAAATATATTTAAATGGAAAAAGAGTAAACGTCTTCTTCTGCTTTATAAAAAGGTGACATTTATTATATTTTGATGGGGTAATTCTAACCAATGGTAATGGTCCATGAGCGACCTCTGGATCATGAAGACACTTCCCTGAACTTTCCACTGCTGTGGATGTTGTATGTTATAACACTGGCATGATGATGTTTTACTGTGAGTCTGGAGGTTTTGTTACAGTGAACCTGCCTCCTGTTTATGAGATCTTCACACCAGAAGCATAAGTGGGAATAAAAAAGTAAAAGAAAAACTCCTCTGTTATTAAAATAGTTGAAAAACAGATCATCTGTAACTAATGGATTGTCACCACCACCAGTGTCTGTCATTCTCTCATCTGTATGACAGTAATCATTCAAATAAGACATTTATAAATTATTTGTTTATGTCTATATAATATTTATTACATTTTAACTACACTTTAGATCCCAGTGTTCCAGTGATTAGATGATGTATATTAGCCTTCACAATCCAGAACAAAAATAACAGAAGTGAGCTTATTGTTCTCATTAAAACATGCACGTGTGATAAGTAGAGTGGTAGTATTAAAAATATGAGTTCAGTAATTACAACTCTGACTCTGTTCAGATGTGGATCCTTGCTCCTGGCACTGGCACTAAGTCACGTATTGGCCTCCCATTGTGCTTTTTTTTCTATCCAGGTATGATTTTGCAGAAGGCGCTGGCAGTCAGATTGTTTCCAGATAGGAAATAAGGAGAAATAATGTGATTTTGTGATGGGGTGGTAGTAAAAAGGTGCCCAAAGACATTTTTTTGTTTTTGTCTTGCTATGTTGTCAGTTATGTGTAGTGCACCTCTTGAGTT
>NW_005191379.1:0-2265 GCF_000239375.1 Pundamilia nyererei
TTAAGTAGCGGGAGCAAACAAGGTGAGGAGCCACAGGTGATTGCCTACAGGTGGTGGAGGCCGGGAGCTCACAACGAGCTCCGCCCAGGCAGCGAGCAGAGAGAGAGGAGAGAGAGAGAAAAGACAAAACATAACATGTAGCCACACAGGGCCAGCCGAGCAGGCACGGGGACCATGACACAAAACTTGTAGAGTTGGGGCTCTGAGCATCTCTTCTGGCTCTTGGAGGAGGCGGACGCATCTCTCCCTCTCCCTCCCTTATCTTTCCTGCTTCGCTTCTATGTCCTCGTCTAGTCTTGTCTAACTCTAACCCTCAGAGAGCCTCTGTGTCTCGGTCTTGTTCTCTAAATCCTAAAGAATTATGGATTTGATCAACTGGTAACGTAATGCAATTGACACTCTCTCATGGGTTTGGGAGAGCCTGAGTGTCCTGGAGGGACGTTCCCTGCCGGACACACGATGGACGGGTGGCAGAAGTGGCGCATCGTGTGCCTGGCGGGACTGTCTATCGAGGACATCGATATATAACGGGGTTCCTGCTGATCAGAGCTGGCTCGGCCCTGGCTTATTGGTAAAAGAAGAAAGCGGTGACAGGTGTTCAAAACCCCACAAGGCTAGCTGCTATGATCGTAGGGCTGGGACGAGCTGTGAGTACTTAGACTGTTAAAACGCAAGAAAGATCTTGGAGAAGCTCACGGCTATCATCATCTCAATCAATCAATCAATCAATCAATCACCTCTGGTCACCATAAGCATTTTGCACTGCTCCTCGGGCTGAAGGATTCTTAAAATTTCAGAAGCACAAACCTACAACACAGGAACAATTCAAAGTGTTTATTTACAGTAACAGAGCTCAATAACTGCAGTATTTTCACCTGAGCAGGTTTCATGGAGGAGTTCACAGGCAGGAGAGTAATGGGAAAGTTTAAGGTCGAAATGCCATCGTATCTAAACTGTGATGATCCCACGAGCAGCAGGAAACACACTGTGGGAATCGAAAATAAGGAGACCAGAAGGGTCAGCCTGAGCCTAGAAAGATGACTCTAAGTCTTCTCCTCTCTATTTCAGCTGAACAACCAAACAAGGATCCACTGACAAAGGAAGAGGAGGATTCAATGGAGTTTGAAAACTCCCAGCAGTGAAGTGGCAGCCTCAGTCTTCACCCCCCAGGTTCATCTGTGTTCTTTAGATTAGAATAGAATAGAATAGAATATAATGTTTTTTATTGTCACCAGCATCTCCTCCTCAGTGCAAACATGTGGGAAAAGAAAGGTGGGTGAGGTGCAGTTCTGCAGCACTATATACACATGAACAGTAGTCAAAATACCTAATGTACAAATATACAAATCCAGTCAAGAAAAATAAATAAATAGAGTTTTGTATTTACAGTTTGGGTTATTGCACAGTGGTGATGGGTCTTTGGATTGGGGGGTGTAATGGTGTCGTCAGTACATGTGTGAGATCAGAGTGGTCATGGTCTTTGTGCTGATGCACCTGTAGCGCCTCCCTCAGGGAAGCAGGTTGAACAGGTCAAAACTGTCTTTACTTTCAAAGAAACCAAACACTGTGCTTCACAGAGTCTCACAGTATGAAGATGTGCATGTTTATTTATTTTACTTATTGTATTTAGAAAGAGGGACAATACATATTAATGAACATTTTAACAAATGTAAATATGCCAGATTATAGCCTTGGGCTAATTTCCACACATTAGTAAAAACATACAGAGACACTATTTACAGATCATGTGACAGAGATCACATTATACTACAACAGACAATGACAAGAAGAGGACAATAACGGAAACACATCGATTATATTGCACAAACCTCAGTATTGCACATCCCCTGACTGTCCTGATATTGCACTGACCAGCTCCTTATTGGGAGCCGTGGGGTTTTTTTCTTTCTCTCACTCTCTCTCTCTCTCTCTCGCACTTTTTTTCCTCTTCACTCCACACGCGAGCCTTGTGCTTTGCGCTGGGAAGAGGGGGGAGGGGCGGTAGTTGCACTCGCAGTAGCACAGGAACAGAGTGGGAGGGAGAGAGAGAGAAAGAGAGTCAGGGATAGTAATCATTCACAACTATTTTCAGTTGCAGATGATAAAGGATTCAGAAAGTTTATTCTTGCAGTTAAAATATGAAATACAAAAAGAAGATGCACATTCTCTGTCATATGCCCATATGACAGAGAATGTGCATCTTCTTTTTATTTATTACATTTTATGTGGAGTGAATAAGTAAAAGTATATTTACGGTGGCCCCTA
>NW_005191380.1:0-2264 GCF_000239375.1 Pundamilia nyererei
CTCACTTTCTAGTAATTTCTAATGCCATCTGTGAGATTATTCTGTTATCATATGTTATCTTATATTTGTAGTTAAAGTAGTTGAATTAGGATACTGCTGTAGGTCATATAATATCCTTTAGTCTAGATTGTGTGCTGTGTATGTAGCTTAGTTTCCATTATATTCTTGGGTTAAAAGAATGTGACCATTTTTGGATTTGTTAGACAGGTGTGCATTACCCTGTACCCTTGATCTGCTGTGAATGTGTTACACTGTTTTCTTGACATTTCATACTGCTGAATCATGAAGAGAATGTTGTGTGCAGAGGGCCTTGTGCCGATAATAGAAGAGGCAGACCACATTCCATACCCCCAACTTTACAGAGAGCAGAAAGACAGGGAGCCAAGGTCATAGCCGTAACAGAGAAAGAATGTGAATGTTTAGGCTTTCACGACTAGGTGGGGGCCACTAGAGGCTATAAGAAGCGGAGTAGCCCGTCACCATTTTTGAGATTTGCTGTGACCCTCTTCATGCATGTCTCCCCATCCGGATGGCTTATGCTCATAAGTGTTGGATTGTATGGAAATAAAGGATTGTTGATTGAGCATTTATACACCAAGTATTGTCCTTCCTTCAGCCTAAAGAGTCAAAGAATTGGGAGATTTTAACACATCTTTTAGCAATAAATAAATGAATGCATTTGAACAGCAACAGCAACAATATTTTATCATTAAACATATATATTTACCAATTTAAAACTTTTTAGTGCAGTCATATTAGAAGAATGGACATATTAACCCAATATCATTCCTCCAGGTGGTTTAATAAGACTAGAAGAGGGCAATGTTTGGCTTGCAATAGTTTAAATCTGGAGTGGGGAACTGCATGTTTTAGATGTGTCCTTGATCCAACACAGCTGATTTAAATGGCCAAATTACCTCCTCAATATGTCTTGAAGTTCTCCAGAGGCCTGGTAATGAACTAATCATTTGATTCGGGGAGGCCTGGAGTTCCCCACCCCTGGTTTATGTGTTCTGTGGCCAATTGATCTGCCACAGTTTACTCCCACAGATGTTTTTCTTCTTTGTAAGTTGAGTATTGTTTTTTAAACTGAGAAACCTTTTAACCTCTTAGGCTAGGTTCACACTGCAGGCGAAAGGGCATCAAATTAGTGATGTGACGTTCTGTATCGAGGCTTCGAAGCGTGTGTCGAGTAATGGAGGGGGCGTTTCCGCGAAGCGCGTATCGAGGCTTGCTTCATTTATGGGAGGAGCTGAAAATGATGACGTCCGAAGCCTCGCTGCCCGGCTGTACCACGTGACTGGTTCAGGAAGCGGTTCGAACTTTGCCGCAAATAATCATTTTCCATACTGCCAGCATAATTATACACAGTATACTGCCATCACTACAATATACATGTTTTACACACTCCTTTTGTTGTTGACATTTACAGGCTGTGTGCAAAATGCCACACTCTTCAAATTCATGCCAACTAATATTTTTACGTCCAGTAGGTGTACTGCTAGAGCAAATGAAGCTTCAAGAAGCTTCGCGTTGGGGTGAACCAATTGGATGAAAAGCTTCAGTGCTTCATGAGGCTTCATCTGCCCATCACTACATCAAATCAGATTTTTTTGACCCTATGCGACCCAAATCCGATTGTAGGTTTGCTTATAATAATCAGTCCGCTGTAACTGTATGCCAGGCGTTTATTAGCAGCCAACATGAACGTCTGTACACTCGCAACAGGAAGTATACATAACCCCCAGAAAGAACCACAGCGACACCTGCTGGAACTCTCCGTAACAGCAGCAACAGGAGGCAGTATGGACAAACATAACATTGCTGTTATCTACATCCCCCTTTTCAGTTTTTTTTTTCTTCTTAGTTTTGCACTTTTCAGGCAAACCCAAATCAAACAACACCACCGTAATGGAAGAACTTATCAGGTTATGGATTACACAACAAAATGAAGGTTAAAATATCCAACGAAATTCACAGTAATCATTGTCATAACTGCGACAAGTATGCAATAACATAACACGAGATAAAACACATTTCAAAACAGAAAATACAGCACCAGTGTGCTTTTAATCCACGTATTTACTATTCGGTTTAGTCACTCTACCAGATCTGGTTCGGTACAAGTTGTCATCAGAGCGTACTTGGCATTTTGTAGGTGTTATCACCTGTTCTGACTGTTTTGTGCCATGTTGTGGTGGGTCGAGTTGAACTTGAATTGTTTCATGTTTGTTGGTTTGTGTTTTATTAGGTTCAGTTTCATC
>NW_005191381.1:0-2264 GCF_000239375.1 Pundamilia nyererei
CCCCGTTACTACCCTGTGTGTATATAAGCCCTGTGTTTTCCCATGCTCAGTGTCGCGTCGTACCATCAGTTTATGCCTGTGTGTTCTTGGTCTCAGTGTTCCGTCCTCACTTCATGTTTGTTTTCCTGCCAGCAATAAAGTTGAGGTTTTTTGAGTTACATTCCATTTTCCGAGTCCTGCATTTGGATCCTCATCTCTGCCTGCCCGCACACAGAGCCCTGACACGCAAAGACGCAGGGCCAAGGCAGGGAAGCAACCTGTAGGGTCCGTCCAACCACGGAGCCGCCCAGCCATCCGCAGACGGGGAGGCTGGCGGTCTGGCCCACTGAAAGCCAAGTGGGGACCCAACCCGAAGGCCTGCCCCAGGGCAGAGCGGTCGCTAGCGCCGTCCGCAGACAGGGGAGCAGCAAGAGTGAACTCCGAAAACAAGAGACCCATGCACAGCGTCGTAGGCTGGAGAACACCCACTCGCCGGCCGAATAATCAGACACATTGAGGCACGGCTGGCGTGTAAACTGGCGAAGCGCAGGCAACACGCCAAGGGAACACACCCAGGAGCTGCAGCAGCCGACATGCCAGAGAGAACCCAGCCAAAATAGGCAGGAGAACGCACACTCGCCGCCGCGAGGTCCAACTGACGTGCAAGCCGGCAAATGCAGGCAACATGCCAGGGGAAGACTGCCCGGAGCTGCAGTGCAGCCAGGGACGTGACTCACCGAGGGTGTCAGCTCACTGAGCGGGCCCTGCCGGCAACGTAACCCGCAACATTTGGGCAACGTGCCAGACAGAGAGCCAGCGCTGCAGGCTGGAGAACTATCAACTGCTGGCCGAGCCGTCTGACGCAGCGAGGTCCGACTGCCGTATGAACCGGCGAAGCGCGGGCAAGAGGAGCTGGCCACTAGGCCCAACTCAAAGGATGTCAGGAGGGAGGAGACCGGCTGGAGGACAGCTGAGCCTAGGCGCCAAGACCTCCCCACCTCAACCGAACACAGCGGTCTCTGCACGCCTGCAGAGGCCCCTCAGCTTCTTTAAAGCGAGGTGGCCGCAGGCCAGACAGACAGTCCCATCAGGCAACCGTAGTCGTCCGACTGGAGCCAAGCGACCAACATCAACCTCCTGACCATCAACCTCCACCAGCCCAGGCCTCAAGGAGGCGGGGCCACGGGAGGGAATGCCGCGGGAGGGCCCCAGAACTAGGGAACCCAGACATGGGTTCACCCGTCCGGACCCTACCCCAGTGGCAGCCAGAGGGGATTGAAGGCTCCTCAACACCTCACGATAATCAACCTCTACCAACTCAGGCCTCGCAGAGGCGGGGCCCCGGGAGGGAACGCTGCAGCCAGCATCCTCATTTAGCCTGAGAGGCACAGGATTGGGGCGGGCTCTCCATGCCCAGCCCGCCTGCAGCTGTCGTGTCAAGCACCATCCATAGAGGGAGTGACAGAATGGCCACCAGCAGGGCATAAGTAACCCCCACGCCCCTGTCAGGGCATGCCGCCCTGCCCAGGGAAGGCCTGGAGGGGCAACTAGAGACCGGGGGGGCTGGGGGGGGCAAAGGCAACTACTCCCGCCATGCACTGCAGCATCCAACTGTAGGCAGGGGCTCATAAACGCCAGGAGGCAGGGCACACACGGCCTGCAACCAGGCAGCAGCACCACCTTAGGCAGTAGGCGCCGAGGCTGTGTGATAGCAACAACCTGGAGGTCCACTCAGCTAGAGGGGACCTCAGGAAGGGCCAATTCCCACACCCGGCATGCTCCAATCAGGAGCTGAAGGGTCCCAACTTGCCCGGGGACCAGCAGGGGGCAGCCCAGGGACAGGTGGGCAACACCGGAGGATAGGACGGAAGCTTCTTCAACATCCGCCACCCGACAGCCAACCTCCAAGCCCAGGCCTCACAGAGGCGGAGCCATGGGAAGGACGCTGTGGGAGGGGCCAGCAGTAAATCAGCAACAGGTGTGGGAGGGGACCCAGCCCATGGCCTGCCTAACTGGAGTCACAGCAGTGGCAGCCATGTTCCCCAGAGTAGCCCGCTCTCTCATTTTTGGAGGCAGGAGACGTGGGAGGGGCGGGCCAGTTAATGCTTTCAAACCCAGCACGGTCTGCCTAGACTGCGCTGGCAACAAAGCAGTGCATGCAAGCAGCAGCCACGTCAGCCAGCACAGCATGCTCTAGGCTGCTTTCACATTAGTCAGATATGTGCCCCTTCTCACCCAGGCACAGCCACACTGCTCGTGCCCACCATAAAGGCAAAAATACCATA
>NW_005191382.1:0-2263 GCF_000239375.1 Pundamilia nyererei
TGTGGCTGATGCTGAAATTGGCAGTGTGCAAACCTACAACACATGCAATCATTATCAAATGATAACATGTAAGAAACACAGAAACAAATAGATGCAAAAACTTGTACTTCTTATACTTTTGTTCTCAGTGTTTGCATCACATTATGAACACTAGTATCTCCATAGATAGTTACCAGGTTATAAATATATTACTTCATGCTAATGTTGCAATATATGTAGTGTCCATTTTAGTGTTAAGATATACTATTGATCATATGATAAAGATTATTTGAATTTTAAATGAAAAACTGAAAACTGGAATTATTGGAAAAGTGGAATATGAACTGGTCTCATTTTTAACAAAAGTGATGCTGGATTACATTCGCTTTCTGTTCATTTGTATATTCTTTTACAATGTGTAAAAAAACATTTCTTTGTCCTTATAAGCAGTCCATGTGTTAAACAAACCCAGTCTCAGGGCAGTTTGTAAAATAATCCCAGGAAAACCATCTAGATTTTCTTGTTCATGTACACAAACGGTACAGTGAGTAACATGCCTAAACTCCTCCCTTTTCTGCCACATGGTTCTGTCGTGGCTGCTGTTAATATATGGAATATTCTTCAACTGTTTAACAGTCTGATGGGCCTTAATTTCCATAAAGTGGATCATATTACATCTGTGAAATGAAAGAGAAAGTGCAGCTCACTTAAAGTATTTGTAGTGTTTGAGTCCCTTGTGTTTTCAGTCTACACCTGTACCGTGCAGCCGCTCTTTCTCCTTTCAGCAGGCAGGTAAGATCAGCAAAACTGCATCATAAGATGGTTTATAGTTAATATGTTTTATACAATATATTAATAACATAAAACAGGAAACATAGATTTAATTCTTCATTCATCATTTCATTTATTTTCTGTCATTTTCTCTCCAGAAGTTTTTATTTCAACGGTGATGGCAGCAGCAGGCGTCTCCAAAAGCAGCGGACTGACTGGTGTCAGAAACACCAAAGTTGTAATCATCTTCTTGCTGCTGTCCCTGGTTTATGAGGCAAATTCACAGACAACTGAGGAATATTTGAATGTAAAATTAAAGTCACTATAAGTTACTATACCTTTTTTCCTTCACTTACAGTTGTTAATATGTAGTTCTTAGGCAACTGATGCATCCTGTTTTTTCAAATTTCAGAAAATCAAGGCTGTCTTAGGAGAAGCTGATGAAAAACTACAGTTTCTTCAGTCCATCCAGGAACTAATAAAGACATCATCATTTTCAGAGGATTTTCCACCACTGATGGATTTCACAAATAACTTGATTCACTTCATTGAGAAATCCAAGATGCTGTTAGAAAGAAAGGAAAAAGAATTTGAAAGAAATGAAGGACAACCTAAAACTCAACGGAATGAACTTTAAACGTTTTTGTCTAACTTCTTTAAAATAAATACATTTTAAGCAGAGCATTTAGCTATGCTTTAGACTTTAGCATCATTGTTTTTTGTTGTTGGATGGGACATGTATTTGCTTTGCTTTTACCATTCCTGAATTGTGATTTGTTTTCTTTGCTGAAACTCTGCAACATCATGTTTTGTCAACTTACGTTGTTTTTTAAACACAGAGGTGCCGTCTGCAATACTGGCATGACATGTTGACAGTAAAAGACAAATATCATTCCCATGTTTTGCAAACAGATTTAGCATTTTTGTCTTTGTATTGGATTCTAGTGATGTCTTCTTATGTGTATTAGTTATACAAGTGTCTGTATTGGTAATGTACCATCCATGAACCAATAAATTCCTGCATACAAAGATGTTTGCTTCAAGTGGTGATATAATTTGATAAAGGTCTTCAATGTACATCAAACCACAATATTAACCTGTTTGGACCAGATATCATTTGACCAGGGAACAGAATAAATTATTAGTATAAACATCTATATTAGACAAATATGACTGATATTTGTTCATCATTGTTTTATTTTGCGAGCTGGAGATGCTGCTCCAGCGAGCCAGAAAACCCCTGCCCCTCTCCTCCCTGTGTGGCAAGCAGCAGGCGCACTTCGCAAACAGAGGGCGCCTTTACTCCCCGCACATGGGCAATAGAAAACCGATCAATGACCATGCAATCCCCCAAATGCGCTGGCATGATTCAATTCAATTCAATTTTATTTATATAGCGCCAAATCACAACAAAAGTCGCCTCAAGGCGCTTCATAGATACAGAGAAAAACCCAACAATCATATGACCCCCTATGAGCAAGCACTTTGGCGACAGTGGGAAGGAAAAACTCCC
>NW_005191383.1:0-2259 GCF_000239375.1 Pundamilia nyererei
GGAATACAGTTACTCATATTTTGTATTTTAAATACGTAACGGCGGTACATGTATTCCGTTACTCCCCAACACTGACCATCAGACAATAACAACATAAGCTACAAACAGTCATTTTTTAAAGAACATGAAATTTTAATTTGTTTGGTGTGGTGAGAATAGGGCACGACGGGACCACAGATCATCATTCAGAGCCATCTTTATTTACACTCACCACAACAACACCACACACACCTGAGTCCCCATATTTTAACTTGGCGGGCGTGATTACGGATGCCGTGCAGGTGCGTCCGCCCTCCCTGCACGGCACCGCAGACCACGCCCCACCACATTTGGATTGCCAGAATGAGGATAGAACTGTACGCAACCCTCTTTTAAAGCCCAATGGTCTCCAGATTATGTCAGTTCACTCTCCCTCTCTAGAATGATTAACACTCACAAACATAACGCAATTTACAATGTTCCCAAGAAGATATTCCCAGTTTCTACTAGTCAGTCCCAACAAAATGTCCTTTTGATATGAAAACATATAGTCTCTTCTTTGAAGGTGTAACTGTAGTGAACAGGAGATGACTGTGGGGTCCCAGTCTCTTAAGCTGACTGGAGGTACAGCATCAGGAGTTAGCCAGGTGCCAGATACCAGGTCTCTCTTGGAAATTAGATTTTTACCTGGATAAATAAAGGACTAAAAAAAATCAAGTCTCAAGTTCACAACAGAAAAGAAAACAGAAACCATACCTTTTCCCACACGACAGTGCGTGGCTGTATGGTTTCACATACAGCCAAACGAATCAGGATAAACACCAGGACGTCATCTGGATGGCAGAGTAACCCGTTCACTGATGACTGATTTTGTTCTCGGCATCGGGTCCGTAGAATGCGCCAAACTCGGGCCAGCAACGGGCAACATTAAGTGAGATCGCTGAAGCTAGCCATGCTGTAGGAGCAATCTGAGCAAAATGCATATGAGACAGGGATTGTCAAAATAAAACCCAAAACAAAACAAACAGAGAGCGAGTGCCAAAGATATTCTAGACACAAAAGGGAACTAGCTTAAATGAAATTTGGAACCAAGCAAACTCAAAAGCATGAGCAAATAATACACTCAAGAAATAACTGATTGTCTTAAATCTCATTCCACAAAACAGTTACTGGCAAACACAAAATATTGGGTCACAGGCGCAGGGCCATGAGAGTTAACCAGCCAGTATTGAAGTTTAAACATAACTTGTGTTCATATCAAGGGAAATAAAAAAATTTAGAGGGAAAAATCCCTCTACATTTAAAAAAGATCTGTTTTTATATGTTTCACTGATGGCTCCAAACCTTGCATGGTGTAAATAGCAGAAAGTTATTTGTTAGTCTGAGACAAAGAGGGGATCAAAAATCATGAGAGTCCTGATTTGCTGGTGTGCCATCCAGAGTTTGAAGTAAAATGGGATGACAGCATTTCAGCCCTGTTTGGGGTGAGCAATGGAGTCAGACAAAGATGATTCTTGTCCTCGGCTCATTTTAATCTTCATATTTATGACTTATTGAAAGCCTGTAAAACTGGCTGCATGACTGGCAGGATTCCTCTGAACCACATTGTATGCACAGATGACCTTGCGGTGTTTAGTCGTCGTAGCGCTCCAGCAGCTCCTTCACACATATTCTGCTTTTGATGTGGAGTGTTGTGAGTGTGTTGTCATGATCTGTAGAAGCAAAGAGAACAAACATGTAAGATTTGCTGATGTTAGAACGGTCTGTAAGGTAACGTATGTCAGACAGCTTATTACATGACAGATGATGAAGATATTTGCTTGTGCAGCAACAAACATTCACACTGTGGACAAACTGTAGGAAAGCAAGTTTATAGAAACTTCAAGTAGCTTCGAATGTTGTTGTGAGATTATTACTGAGAGACCCAGATGGTTCAGTGGCAGTGAAATGTTTCCAGCTGCAGGAGTCACTACATTTAAAGCTGTAATAACAAATCTTATTCATAGATTTATTTGCAGTTATTGTGGGTTTATCAAGAAAAAGGTTTGGCACCAATACTGTGGCGAGATTGGTACAACTTCCTTCTAACAGAAAAAAAAATGTTTATATTCTTTCATTTTTATGTTTAATTTTTATTTTATGTGGGTTTTCTTATTTGTTTTTAATTCTGGACCATTGAATTTAATATAGGTTATAAAGTTTTCATAATAAAGATCATAGTTTGACCAAACAAACACTGTATTTTACTGAAATATTATCACTGATCTTCAGAAAAAAAAA
>NW_005191384.1:0-2256 GCF_000239375.1 Pundamilia nyererei
AAAATTGGAACGATACAGAGAAGATTAGCATGGCCCCTGCGCAAGGATGACACGCAAATTCGTGAAGCGTTCCTCATTTTCCCTTTTAAAACACGCACAAAATCTGTGTTTAATCATTCTTTAGCTGACTAATTCTTTAGCATTAAATCATGCAGGAAGTGCCTCTGACTCCGCCCCCTGGTGGTAGAGAGTTTAATTAGTGTGTGTTATCTGGCTTCATGGATCGATAAAGTTGGGTGTTATCTGCAGATCAGTGAAAATGTATTCTGTACCTTCTAATGATTCTGCCTAAGGGAAGTTTGTGTAAGGCAAAAAGAAAAAACATCACAGGAGGCGCCGCTGGAGGTCACACATTAGCTGGATGGACCAGCAGAGTCAGCACTTGCTCCTTTTGTTGGACGTTTGTAGCTCATTGACCAATGGAGGCCATTCTGAGAGTTCACGCGTTTGTCCTGCTACAGCCCTTAATGTGAGATTTTTCACATTAAGGGCTGTAGCAGGACAAACGCGTGTTGGTGTTGGAGTCAGACACAATATTAAAATATGTCATTCTTTATGTTAAATTTGATACAAGTATATACATTTATTCTTCTGTATTTACTGTCATTGAAACACACAGTTGACCTGAGTTGTACTTCAACTTGGGCAGGACTTTCATTTTGAAGGAAATCCCCTCCATCACCACCACCACCCTATCTGTGGAAGGACAGAGATCATGACCAGAAATACTGTGAGTGTTACCCGAACAGAGAAAATCTGATTTTCATACATTTAAAGATTTTCAAGACTCGCTGAATCCAAATACGCAGAGATGAAGTTTGTTTCCTCTGCTGTCTGAGTCAAAATGAATGACATGAGTGTTGAGAAGAATTCCTCAGCAGGCTGCAGTGGCCCTGAGGAGTAAAACTGGGGAGTGGTTTTCCACGACCATCTATGGATTACCTTATATTTTAATTACCTTTCAAAGTAAATTCCACAGAAGAAAATAAAGATAAAAAAAAGAGAAGTGGCTCCTGTGTGCGCCAGACTCCATTCAATATTTAGATAAATTACTGTGTCCTTGGTTTGCAGCCAAGAAAGTGAGTTTTATATCAACTCCAAATTTGTGCTTGAATTATGCAGGGAGGTTTTAATGAATTCAACAATGGATGTTGATTCCAGAGAATTTCTCCTCTGCAGAGCTGTGCAGCCCTCATGTAGCATCCCAACCGAAAAACTCAATTAAAAAAAAAACATGAAGGTCAAGTATTCCCCACAGTGTGAGCCGATTTTCTCAGCAGGATGTGTACCTCTGCTTAGAATAATGTTCGAAGCCGTATTTCACAAATGTACAAGTTTGTCTTTTGTGAATTAAGCATGTTAATTTGCAATAATAAAGGTGTTTTTTCTGACCTACATTTCAAACTTAAAACCATCATTTTAACCGTTCAGTTCTCCAAACTTTAGTGAAGCTGGGCTAAAGCCGTTCACCATCACCTGTCCTCCTTAAGGTGGGAGATTGTGGGAAGAAACCCGACATAAGCCTGAACGTCTGATCAATATTTTATTCTGGATTTGTAGGCTGACCCGACTGGTTTACTCCGTGGTGTCATGAGTCATCTTTGTGACCTTGTTAATGATTTGATCAAAGTAATTTATACTTTTAGTGGACATTGGTGATGTGGCTGATTTCCTCCTTTTGCACTCCCACTACGCAGCTTGCAGTCAGACAGCGATGCCCTAAGATTGCTAAATATTACAATTTTTATACGGAGTCTGGTGAGGTCTGTCGTCTTAAATCAGAGACTCTTATATCTCAGTGTCGCCCTTGTGTGGCAGGTTGGTGGAGCTGCAGGTTTTGTTTTTGTCATTTAAACAAAAGCAGACTTCCTCCTTCAGTTTAACGCAGGAAAATAAAGACAGCAAAGCAGTTTTTAGTCCACACATACACTTAATGTTCAGAGGCAGCATTCAGTATAACAATAATTAAGAGAGGTTTTAAAATAGAGGCCAGATCAGAAGCTGTTTCAGAGGCAGCCAGCAGCAGAATGAGTCCAGGTCCTGCTGGGATTCAGAAAAATCTCCGGATCTGAGTCCTGAAGCAAGATCCGGACCCTGTGGAGGTCTTTCTGTTTGAGTGCAGCAGGGCCGGGTTTCTCTCTCCTCCCGCCTCCTGATGGTCTCTCTCTCTTCCGGCCTGCAGGGCGGGTGAAGGTCAGTCGGGGGTGGGAGGGTTGTTGAGTCGGCTTTTGTTCTGCTGCCTTCAGCCGTCCAATC
>NW_005191385.1:0-2254 GCF_000239375.1 Pundamilia nyererei
TACTTCAGTATCCACAAATGTGCTTCAGGGGACAGAGCTCAGGGTAGATTGTCTTAAAGTGCACACAGAGTCAAAGTATGGGTCTATATTTAGTCTTTTAGTTGTACCTGCTGTGACATAACATGTTACAGGAGTCCTCACCCAGAAAAGAAGAATTTTCCTCCTCATAACTTCCTTAGAAATCCTCCAGCGAGCAGCAGATTCAGATCTATACCCTTCTTACTAACTGCTGCGCCACAGTGCCATCTAACTATGTGTGAACAATAACTAATGAGATCAACATGCAACACACTGGAACAGAAGCACCATTTACATGCAGATACGCAGAAATGGTATCCAGTAATACTAGTTAATCTACCCATTGTGTGGCTGTCTGATCACATTCATCTCACAACAAGTTTGCATACTTTCACTTTTCGATTCTAGCCTTAATGCCTGAATACATGTTAGTTTTCTGTCATGCTCAGTGGGGAAAAATTATTTAATGGTTGAAATCAGGTTGAATTCAAGTGCAAGTAACATTCTCAACTACATAATGAAGCCTTTATAAAGGCCATGGCTGACCAACCTGATTTAGCCATGAAAACGTCCATGGCTGTCCACTGCTTGGTAGGTGTTTTCTAGAGACACCTACTATGACAGGTACTGTAACAAAACCAGTTTATTACTCTATCGTTTGTTTTATCCGTATGTCTATCTGAATTGTATTCTGCCATGGTAACAGCACTGACATTAGAGTCAGATACAACAAAGACTCACCTGAACCATGATGTCCCATTTTAGGTAAAATTTGTTCAACCAGTGAAGCCTCATGAAAAGGCCAAATATTTGTTTTATTTCTGGGTAGAAGTACTGTTTTTTGACTTGGAAGTACTCTGAGTTTGTTACAATTGAAAAGTAAGCTGTAAAAAACAAATCCAACAAAAAGAAACACAAAGCAGCATCTCAGGGGCGTCTGTAGAGCTCACAGAGTGCATGAAGGGAACAAAAACACGTTATTTAACCTTCGAGTGACTGAGTGGAGTCATTTATGTGTGACCTTGTTGTATTTTTTAATTATGAAAATGTTTCCTTCCAACTTTTTATTTATATATTTTTTTTACAGAAATGGGTGCGCTGAGGTTAATGATATTTTTTAACATTAAAGGCTTTGATTTAAAAATCATCAATTAATGTAACATCCATGTCTTTGGACTGTGGGAGGAAGCCCACACAGGCACAGGGAGAACATGCAAACCACACAGAAAGGCTCCAGCTGCCCAGGGAATCTGACCCAACATCCCTTTTTTTCTCCCTGTTTACACCTGTGGTGTAAAGTAATATCTCATACATGGCAGAAACAGTAGAGGCATGATAAACACAAATAGATCCACTATTAACAAAAAGCTCTCTTTAATAAAATATATGATCATGACTTGATCATACAGGTTATTCAAAGGTTTTTTTAATAGTGGCCGAGTCCAGTCCGGTGCTTCAGTCACTGAAACGTCTCGGTCGCTTGAGGGTTAAACACAGAACATAAAGGTGTGGAGAAAACTTAAAAATACTCATTTACTCCAGGACGGGACTCTTAACTTACAAAGCTGCAGTTACTCTTTAATTATGTCCTGTAAACATGAGTCCGTCAGTACATCCTACAGCCTTTCTGCGACTCTTATTGCTCTCTGGGTCGCACGTTCAAATAAACGATTAAACCAGCGTCTGAACATGACTCAAACTTGAGTCTATTTTCATGCATTTAAGGCTCTGTTAGAGCAGCAGGATGCTCTCTGTGGCTCTGACTCTGACTTTCTCTTTTTATTAGACCGTGAGCTCCAGCACAGACGCTCTGTAGTACACAGTAATAATAAAGGATACATTAATAGCAGGAAAAATGATAATAAGGGCAGCTTCTTAGTGAGAAACATCAGGTACAAGAAAAGCTACCGTTGTGAATCTTTGAGGCAAACAAGTAAAGGGCGTATTTTGGATTATGTTGTTTGTCAGCTCACTGAATATTTTCTGTGCATACTAATGAGCCTTTGCACACTTTTCACACTGCAGTCTGAACACACACCAAATACCTGAGACCTCAGAGTGAGCAGAAATCAAAGAGTGTTGCTGAGACTGAGAGGCACGTCGTGGACCAGCTGTAGGAACATACAGCGAGATGTTTCCAGAGCAGTGAGTCTCCACAGAGCAGGACGATTGAGCTGCACAGGCTGACGATAAACCACTACTGATCCTCTCATTCCTGCCTACCAGTATTATATTT
>NW_005191386.1:0-2253 GCF_000239375.1 Pundamilia nyererei
ATACAAGACGCTATGATGTGTGGATGGTCTCAGTCCCATCTTATAAAAATTCTCTTTAACTCTTGGTACTGTATATCTGTCACAAATAACCCCATATTTGATGGCAAGCTACATGAACAACAAACTGGACATTTAAAAAAGAAAAAAAGAGGATTCGTGTTTCCTTTCCTGTATCCCATCCACGTGCATAATCCATGAAAAGATAAAGGATTTTAAAATATTTTTGGCCAGCTCAGCTGCAAAGAGAGCCTAAACTCTGGTTAAATAATGAGCGCCAAACCTTCAAGACTAAGCATTTAATGGCTGTCAGTCTTGACATGTTAATGATTAAATTCTACGTTTACTTTTTTTCGTGTCTTTAACTGTTTTCTCTTGCTGAGAAGTAAAGTCAGCTCAATAGAGACCACACAATGAAACCCAGCAGCTTTAGCACTTCAAGCGCTTTTTAACGCGACGAAAATTCTCATGGAAATAAATCATAAAATAAGACATCCCTGCATCACAACACAGACAATTTATGTCCGCTTCAGACAGATACATACATGTTTATACGTTAACGTGTAACAGGACTTGTGCACTTACCATAAAACCTTACTTCCTGGTGAAGGAGATCATGTGATCGCGAGTCTTGTAAATAAAGCAGTGCAGTGTGGGTAAGCTTTAGCTTACTTGCTACGGTTTCTTGTCTTTATGGTGCAAGCACCATTGAGTAAAATACAAAGAACCAAAACATAAACAAGAACGCGCAGACGATAAAGCAGGAGAAAACGGACAAAAACCTGTAGGCGCCGTTTCTTTTCATTTCGGAGACTGCTACAGAGGCTGAAGCGTTTGTAATGAACGCCGGTTTTAGCTTGTGAAATTACAAACGCAACATAATAGTGGTGAAACCGGTAAAGCTACTTCTGCTCCTACTTTTGGGCTCAATTATGACTTCAGTTTTCACCAGAAATTAGCTGCATGTGAGCGGCGGACCGTACGGAAACAGGGTTAGGGACCGTCGCTAAACTGTGCTGCTGTACAAAAACAATATAAATATACAAATATAAATTAAAAGATGTCATGTTTTGGCCAGGAGGCTAAAACAAACTGAGAAAATCCATCTAAAATAATATGAAGCCCACAAAGTGTCACCTCTTTGTATTTGTATTTCCCTGGATGACAACCACAATATCCAGTGGTAGCCCCTGCACTGTGAAGGACAGCATGTAATAATAGCACCCCCCCCCCTTTTTTTTTTAAAAATAGCTTGTTCTACATGGAACAGCTATTACCACATGTAAAAACCACTGAGCTCTTGAATCCTTCCTGAAGGAAAACACAGGAACGAAAGTACAAGTGCTCAAGGTTTCCTTGTACCTTATCATTTAAACACAAGAACACTCTGAAGTAGCAGATGAGACTAGCGGTTCAACGAAAGCATAAAATGCTTCGAAAGTACTCCGTTTGTTAGATGGAGTACATGTTTACAGTGGAAATCTTCAACGGGGTAAGTTCAGGGACATTGTGTGAGCTGTGTTAACTGGTTTAATGAAACAAGGAAACATCTCACAATGATGCTCATGCAGATGCAGACTGTGTCGAGTTGTGTTGCTCTTATCTAATCTTTAAAAAAAAGCTTGACTGATATAAAACTGCTCCTACTCATGCAGGCTGATTCCCCCCCTTTCAACAGCTCATGGTTTAATTATTGTAAGGTGAGATATATGTCTTAGTATTAATAATTGAATTTCTTTTTTTTTTGTTCAGACTTTTCTCGCTTGGATAAGACCGCTCCAGGTTTCAATTTTTGATGAAAGCATGTGTATGTTTTTCTGATTCAGACCTTCAACACAAACTGGTTTATTACAGTAAACTATGAGGTAAAACTGAATTGAGATTTTCAGATCTGTACCATGGAGTCCATTCCAGTTTAAAGATTACAGATTAAATGAAAAACAGTTCTTATTTTAGTACAAGTAACCTGAGAAACACGCCATAGAAACTCATGAATGATGCCCGTGCCGGGTTATTAAGAGAGAGGGGATGAGGGACATTGGCATATTGTTGAAAATGTCCTTGTTATACGTCCCATACAAGAGAGGAAATATAACAGTTTCAGCACACTGAAAAGTTAAATGAAATACTTATGCTGGTAAGTCACAAGCTTTGCAGATTTTGGTGAATATTATTGAAACTGCCACAAAGAAAATTAAGTGGCACTATATTATGAGAAATAGAGTTCTTGTCTTTTTTTTTCTAGAGCTATTTCTC
>NW_005191387.1:0-2252 GCF_000239375.1 Pundamilia nyererei
GTAATACGCAGTTTGGACGTGTGCAGAGTCAGGCCGAGTTTCCAAAGAACCAAACACTTGGCATAGCACAAGATTGCTCTTGTCCATGTTTTGTTGAAACTGAGGATGGGTTTGAACGTTTCTTATGTCCTAAATGTGACGGTGAGAAACATTTAGATTGGCAAGCAAGCTGCTCTTTGAGCCCCCTTTCTGACGCGCAAGATCAAGAGGAGACTGATGAAGACGATGATTGGCTTGTTATGCCTATTAGCGTATTAGATGTTAAATGGGAACCAGCAGATGAAGGCCAGGCTGACCCAGAAACTGTTTCACAGCATGATGGTGAGCATGAAGACCAGGTAAAACAAAGGGACACAAATCCAGCTGTCTGTGAGGTACCCGGATCTGTTCCAAACCATGTGCCAGCTTCTGCTTTTTCCATGATGGAGGTTTTTGAAACACCTTCTCATCTAGCAAAAGTCATACAATCTAGAGAGACAATGCAACAGTCCTTCATGGTCCTTCAGACTAAAGCTCAGAGACCACAAAATAGGGAGTCACATAGTGCTCCTGATGACAGTTGTGAAACTGACGATAGTTCCGATTACTCTGCTGATTCAGGACGTAACTATCTGACCGTGTCCAAACAGTGGTTAAGTAACCTGTCAGCGCCTGCGTCAGCAGAGAAAAATGACTCTGGTTCTGAAAAAGAAAATGAAGACCATGAGATGGCAAACTTACAACCAAGTCAAACGGGGAACAGAAGCAAGTCTTCAGAAAAGGATGACATCATCAACCTTGATTCTGACACTGAGGATGAAGGTGTCCAAAGCTGTCCAGAGACAAAGACAAAGAGATTATTCTCTACGCGCACAGAGAACAGTGGAGCTGCCAGCCTTAATCAACTGAAGAAACCTTCTCCTGAAACTGTGGAAGGAAACTGTCAAACCAATGGACGTACATCTATAGATTTATCCAGATGTTGTAATGAAGTGATCCAGAGTGGGAACCCTGACCTTTCACAAAGGACAGAAAAGTGTAATAATACTGGATCTCACCATGGTAGAAAAGCACGAAGCATTTCAGATGATCCTGCTGTTATAGTAATATCTGACACAGAGGATGATGGAAACCAAAGCAACAGACATGTCAAGAGGAGAAGTGGACTAATCTCTCAGTCGATGGGGAGGGATGGTACTTCACAAGGTGAAAAAAGGAAAAATAATAAAACGCAGGACGGCAAGCATGAAAGTGCTAAAACAGAGACCAAAGAGCCTGGTATGTTTCCTGCAGACACAAAGTCTCAGCATCAATCCAAACTTCAACATCCACAGTTGAAAGAAAAGAGACGGGATGTAAGTTTTAGACTATCGCACAGTATAAAGAAGAGAAAACTGATTCAAGTTATAAGGCATCCTAAGCATTTTCAGCAAAAAGCCAACAGACCACCTACCTCAAAAACGGTGGAAACAGACATGGAAAAAGTCCTTACCAAAAGAAAGACCATTTCTTTAGACATGGAGAATAGCAATAGTACCTTCATGGAAGCTCAAACCAACATTTTTGCCAATGAAAACTCTCAAATCGGTCTGTCATCCAAAGACTCATCGGAGAAGCTTCTGATGTCTGGGGAGAGGGAGGTATACTCCACTAAAGCTTGCCACAAGCATGTTCAACAAAAGGCAAAAAGGACTTTGGAAAAAGCATTAGAAAAATGCGTTAACACACAGAAGAGAAGAACCATAGTACTCTCATCACAAACTGAGGGCAGCAATGATGCCTTACTTTATGCACAAACTAGTCCATCCTCCAAGTACATGCCTAAGAGGTGTCTCCAGACTCTGGATTTGAGTCCTAATCCTGTGAGTCCTCACTTTTTTGTTCAGAGAGCTTCTCAGCCTAGTGAGCACCTGAAGCACATGGAGCAGTCTACAGTCCAAAAAAATAAAACTCTGGTGACACCAGAAACCAGCAAAAACACTCGCTCCTCTAAAAAGGAGACGCAGCATTTTTACAAAGAGATAAATGACAAGACTGGATACAGAGGAACGTGCCACACTGATACACACCATACATTACTTTCTAAAACTAATACCAGCTCAGCTAGTGCCAGACGACATTTTTCTTTATGCAGTTTACAGCAAGCTCATTCCTACAGCAGCACCTCAACATTAAGTCAGTTTTACACTCATACAAAGGACCCATCATCCTTTACATGCATGCAGCATTCAGCCAAGAAGCAAGTGTTTAATGACCGTCAAAAGAGCTTTGTC
>NW_005191388.1:0-2251 GCF_000239375.1 Pundamilia nyererei
GCGCAGAGGGCCTGTATGCAGCATAAAACACGTCCATCCGTGGGAGAGCGGTCTTTACTTTTGCAAGTCTGACGAGGGCGAGTATGGGGGAACACACGGGCTGACGGTGAACATTGTTCGGGGGCGCACACAGGATCGCGTGGTGATGGTGAACCGCGTGAGCTGGCAGGTATTCGAGGGGGACTTGGTAGTTTTGAGTTGTAAAGCGGCAAACTGCACTGGCAGGACCTGGAGCGTTTGGATGGACACGGGACACGGTATGACACAATGCGGAGCGGGGCGGGGGGATGTGTATTGGTCGGAATGTTGGCTCACCGTGGCTCGGACGGACAGCGGAATATACTTTTGTTTTTCGTCTGATGGATATTATGGGGAAGACTCGATCTTAACCGTGGCGACTGCGGAGTCTGTGGTCATGGACGTGTCACCCGCGTTGGTTGCGGATGGGAACGACGTGGTGCTGAGGTGCACGTTGGCCTCGGCCGACGTGCTGGGAGACGAGCCGGCCCTGTTCTACAAAAACAACGTGCTGATAGCCACGCTGCCCCGGGGTTACATGTTGATCAGGAACTTTAGCGACGACCGTGACGGGGGGTATTACGCGTGCGCGCTCCCGGGACGAGGAGAATCTCGACATGAGTTCTTGGCGACGGAGGATGATATAGATGTGTGTGCCATGTATGACCCTGACGTTGAAGTCCCCGGTGCTGCGCCACCTATTGCTGCACCACCTATTGCTACACCACCTGTTGCTACACCACCTACTGTAATGCCACCGAAGCAACAGGGCGCTGGCATAGCCATAGTGATTGGACTGAGTCTGATATGCGCGATGTATTTGATAGTGTGGATAACGATGTACTTGATACCGAGGCTGAGAACCGGGGCCAATGAGCACACTATGACCACCCGTCGTCGCACCGCCTGTCGCTACATCACGTATTCCAACCACGCCACCAAAGCAACGGAGGCCTGTCGCTACATCACATATTCCAACCACGCCACCAAAGCAACGGAGTCTGATATTTGCGTTGTGTTTGATAGCGTGGATAATGACGGACTTGACGACGTTGAGGTCACCGGTGCTGCACCACCTATTGCTACACCACCCGTCGCAACATCACCTACTGCAACTACGCCACCGAAGCAGCAGCTTAGCGAGGGCGCTGACATGCCCATTGTACCGAGTCTGATATGTGCGGTGTTTTTGATAGTGTGGACGAGGATGAACTTGACACCGAGGCTTAGAGCCGGGCCCGACGAAGAGCACGCTATGACCACCCGTCGCCACACCACCTATTCCAACCACGCCACCAAAGCAACGAAGTCTGATATTTGCGGTGTGTTTGATAATGTGGATAATGACGGACTTGACACCGAGGTCGAGAGCCCGGGCCTATATGAAGAGTACGCTATGTTGTCTATGTGAACACGAGTTTTTTTTGTGGTGTGCCTGCCGGACTAGTTGTTCACATATGCATTTCTTTGTCTGTGGCATACCGCTGTATTAACTCTGCATCAAAATGTGACGTGTGCTGTATGACCGCTTGAATCGAAATATGAAACAATTGTACACCTGAGCTGGCCCCGTGTTTGTTGTTTTAACGATGTCTTGTGCAAAAGCTACTGTTGTGCGAATCCTTGGCCGCGGGCACGTGCGAGTCCACGTGTAGTGACTGATGTAGGTTTTTTAAAAAAAACACAACGTCGTATCAACTCTCCTTGGCCGTCTCTGTGCTGAGCGCACACTCACACCCCCGTGTTCCCCCGACCGGCGTACGGCGCTGCCGAGACAATGTAAGGTCGGGAACACCGTGTCCTTATAACGCAACGCTGTCCCACATCAGCCAAACAACAAAAACAGCCAGCGATGCTGCGAGTACATAGCATATGCGTAACACACCCGAGGTCCGCTTTCGCGGGGGGTGAAATGAATAAGCCCGGTATGGTGTACAACCTGTCGGCCGACGACACCATGAAGATACACATGAGGTCCGGTGGCATGTTAGATAGGATCACGTGCCCGGAGGAGTACGGTGGATGTCATAACGATTATATAGACTTCATCGACGTACCCGATCTCGAAATGCTTGCTTTTGACGGATTCTGGATGATGCTGTTTTGGACCAGGCGCAACGTCAAGTCGCTTCTCGCGGGATGGGCTCGCTGGTACGTGTACGTGGACAGGGATCCCGCGGCGGGGGCGCGCATGACACTGCTGCTGCAAGACCAAGACAAGACCGAAGCGGAC
>NW_005191389.1:0-2251 GCF_000239375.1 Pundamilia nyererei
TTTTTTTTTACATTTATGTTCATTAACATGCACTGTCCTAAATAAATAAATAAATAAATCTATGGGCAAGATACTAACCCCCAGTTGCTCTCTGATGCATCCATTTGAATATGAATGTGTATGAATGGTAGTTAGAAAGCACTTAAAAGCATAGAAGACAGTGCTTGTGTGAATGTGGATGTGGCATGTTGTATAGAGTACTCCAGGAGAGTAGAAAAGCGCTTTATATAAGAATCAGTCCATTTACCATTAAACTGAAACACACACATTTCATCACAAGGTGACTATTTGTGTTTAAAAAAGCTCTATTGTGACTCTGTTTATATTCTCATTGCAGAATCTTTAAGGTTTTTTGTTCTATATATAAATAAATCATTTCAAACACCCATAGAGTTTAAAGACCCGTGTCCTATGTCAGTTGTTTTTTTCTTGGTACAAAGACCAGAACTACACCAAACTACACTGCTTTGTTGATCCATGCCCCACTTCTCTACCAAATTACATTAAATTTGGCCATCTATTTTTTTTGTTTTTTGTTTTGTTTCTTTATTTCTTAGTTTTATTAATCCCCTTGACAGGCTAAACACACTGACATTTCTAAGCCCATTTCTAAGCTAAGTACTTTTCTTGATATAAAAATAAATGTAAGTTACTGTTGAAGCAGATACCAATAAGAAAATTCTGGAACAATAAAAATAGTTGTTTAAATATCACATCCAAAAGAAAATGAATTTATTAATTAATAATTATATCATAATTATTAATTAATAATTATATCATAATTATTAATTAATAATTATATCATAATTATATGGTTCTCAGCCATATGGAATGTGGTCAATGCAGTGAGCTAAACTGATGCCACTATTTTCCCTCTCCTAGTTACCATGCAACTGTACTTCTGCAGTCCAAAGGACCTTCTGATGTCGTTGCTGTAGATCCCAGTGGTATGGACCAGTGAATCGATGTGATTCACTCATGGCATACAGCTTGATGTAGAGGAGGTGGCTGACAATTGCTCCAGTAGCCAAGTTGTTAATTTGGCTGTGGGGGTTCAGACCTATAACAGCAGCGGGGACAGAGCATCTTCTTGGTAAATCCCGCATTTGATAGTAATTTGTGCTGTTGGCCTTCAGTTAGTCTCTAATGTTGTTTGCCACATCCCCATTGAATTCCTGATGTATGGTCTTGGGGTCCTGTTGATCCTGTACAGTTATCCCAGGATTCCTGAGCAGCTAGGAAAACAGGATGGTTGAGTAAGGGTGCAGAGAAAGCCCCCAGCAAACTACCATCCAATTGACATCTGTAATTATTTTTCCATACCTACTGAGGAACAAACTATGATTATTGGCAATTATGTTTTAAGACATGTGAAGCACCTGCAGACCACTTATGTGCACCCCTGACTATAGTCATTACATTCCACAACTTCCTCTGGCAGGGAATCCTCTCCACAAGTCTGATGTTGCTACCTGCATGTGTCTCTGTAGGCACATAATCATGTTCTTCTCACAAAACCTTCATCATCTTCTTCCTGTCTTTTTCCCCAAACAATTTTATACCAGGAGATTCTATTTTTAGAAACACTCCCTTTCTTAAATGCAGTCATATGCTGTTTCTCAGGCGTCAGGGGCCATCTCCTGGATAAGCTCCCCAGCCTTCGCCAATGACTTCCATTCAAACAGGAGTCCTGTTTGAGCTTCCTTTAATGGTTGTTAACTTTAAAGTTGATTAAAAGTCAAAAATACAAATCTTACAAGTGTAGATCTTCTTTTACTGTATGCCTTTGGATTGAACCTGAGGTCCATAAGTCGTCTCTGATTGTCTGATAGTTTTGTTTTTCTTAGCCAAGGGTGGCAACCCTTGCATGCCTTGTCATTTCTCTGACTTGCTTATCGAGTTTGAGCAAGCTATCCAGCAATACACCTAAGTTACTGACATAGTCACAGGAAGAGCTAGCAAAGGGACCCAAAGCAGCACGAAGTTGGACACGAGGGATTTTACTGTCGAACACCACAATCTCAGTCTTCTTATCGTTTAAGACAAGGGAATTACTCAGGAACCATTCTTTGACCTCACGCATGCATTCTCGAAAGTAATGCAGAGACACAGCAAGCTCATTAGTAAATTCAAAATAGATCTGTATGTCATCTGCGTAACAGTGAAAGGCAATATTGTATTTTTCAAAGATTGCGCCTAGAGGGAGCAAATACAATGAGAAAAGAATAGGGCCTAAAACTGATCCTTGAGG
>NW_005191390.1:0-2251 GCF_000239375.1 Pundamilia nyererei
AAAAAAAAAAAGCATTTTAAATAAAGGTGTTTTCAGCTGAATCTCAAAGGCTTACACAGTCATCCAGTGTTTTATTATTTGTTTGTTTTATTTTGTCACAGGATGAAGATGAAGCTCACATTGTTCTCTCAGTGAAGTGGATCTCAGTGAAGTGGAGCTCAGTGGAGCCTGATGATGAACCACAAAAAGTTAAGAGGCTAGAGTCTCGTCTACAGAAAATGCTTCAGTCTTGGATCAACAAACGCAAATCTATGACGGAATGCTCAGTGAAAAGGACCTTAAATGATGGGCGTGTTGTGATAAGCATTAAACCAGCTGAAGGTGCAGTAAAGTCCTACATAATTATCTGATTAAATTCCTATCTTTATAACTTTTTCAGTAATAAAAATATTTTGACTTCATTCTGTATATCCATATTGGTTTTAACATATAATCAATTTCCTGTTTTTTTTTAAGCTGTGAATGAACTTCATAAACTTAGTGAAGAAACACTAAGGAAGGATGAAAATTCAGTCTTGATAACATCCATCAGTCAGCTATATCCACAGCTTGATAGAAAAGTACTAGAGAATGCTTCAGTGAACCTGCCAGAGCCACAAACTGTAAGTACTATGTAGTATATCTTTAAAAAAACAAATATTACTATATGCTATTGAATTAAATGATGTACTGTTTTTTTTTAAAGGAGCAAGTTCAGGTGGGGAAACAGAGTAGCACAGTTTCTGCAGGTGAAGAGATGTGCACTTGTTCCGTCCCAGTGGCTCCTTTCTGGTATGTGAACCACATGTACGAAAAGGAAATCAAACATATAGAGAAAAAGAACAGAGTTAAAATAAAGGCAGAAGTTAAGGTGACATTTGAAGTAGATAGAAAACATGGGAACCCAGACAATGCGCTCGAGGAGTTTGTAAACCTTTTCCAGAACAGCTTTGTTGAATCCAGTGGCTCAGTTATTCCGCTCAAGTTCATAGATCCAGATCAGTGGAGTAACGCATTGAAAACCATCCAGGAAAAAGAAGACAAGGTTTTGGTTACTTTGACCTCTAAAACAATGACTGTACGTGGGCCAACACATAGTCAAGATGTTTTCAGTAAGTTGTTAAATGCAGATACAGAGCAGAAAAGAAACACAGATGCTTCTCATGAGTTTCGAAAGACATCACTGAAGATTGACATGACCACCAAAGACGATTTCCCACATGCAGGACTGATCATCGAGAAGACCTTTTGGAAGTGTATGACTATCTATGATAATAAGCAAGTAGCAAGGATCAAAGATAAGTTTAACGTGGAATTGAAAGAATATGACATTGGTCATGACAAAGTCAATGTCAAAGCTTTCTACCAGAAAGAAGAAGGAAATGCCTCAATGGAGAGCCACGCTCTAAGAGCACTTTTCTGTCTATACCAGAAGTTTGTTGCATCCCCCAAGAGTTCATTCCAGTTCCATGGTGCTACTGGATTCAGTGGCACACCCATTTCCCAGTCAGAGGGTCCCCCCAATGAGCATATGTTGAATGGCCAATCAGAAAACACGAAGCACAACACTGACCCACCAATTGACAGTGGGACAACAGCAGGTGACCAAAAGGACGAAAGGTGTCCTATATGTTTGGATAAATTCTTTTTTTTTTTCTTTCTTTTTTTTTTCCGCTTTTTCTTTTAGAATTGGTTTGTGAAAATGCTGTAACTTCAGTGGTGTGGAACTGGTTTAGCTTTCGTCCGTCAGATACACAACAAAGCACTATTTGTGATAGCGCATGTTAGCGGACCGTCGTTATTACCATGTTTTTTGGAAAATACGGCACACTTGAAATCAATCCTTTGATTTTTCTGAAAGTCGACAGTGCCCCTTATAATCCCGTGCGCCTTTATGTATGAATTCTGGTTGTTTACTGACCTCGAAACGATTTTATGTACACGGCGCTCGAAAATCTGTCAAATGTTTTAGTGCGACTTTGCTAAGCTACGAAAAGCTACGTTGTCGGAGCATTACGGCTATCGTAGGCGGAGCCTCGCGGAGTGATACGTACTGTGCTTCAACATAATGTTACCGTATTGTGTGTATAACCTCTTTTTAAGTTTTGTGGATATTATACATGGTTGTGCTGAGGATGTGTCGGCCAGTTTCCACTGGAAATGCCTTTTGGTTAAACTGTCAGCGAGGAATTTGCATTTGCACTGTTACATTTTTATATAACTTTAATGCACATAAAAAAACAGCTGCTTGTTTAAGTGAAAATACATTGAT
>NW_005191391.1:0-2250 GCF_000239375.1 Pundamilia nyererei
CCCCCCCCCCAGAAACACGGCAACACGATCGCATCACAGCAATGCAAACCATCCCCACTGTACCTGCAGCCGTCATAAGCATGCCCTACATCAAGCTGCTGGATGCGGTGAGCAGACACTATCCGGCCGCATTCGACGTGTGCGCCTGGGGGAAAAAATATTCGGCACAGGGCTTAGACGCCCGCGACAATATAGCGTTGTATATGTGCGTTGCCAACACGCTGGGTATCAAGGACGAATTCGTCAATGAGATGATGGACCGCGGACGCGACGACCCGGAAATCGCCGCCGCGGAGTGTGATCTCGAATTAGACCCTAACTACATGATAGGGGTTTCGTGTAACACCACGCGGAGTTGCATGTGTGGCATCGAACAGGACTCCGATGACGACACGGTCAAGTGCTACGAGTACATCGGGGTCAGCAATGATCAGACCGAGGATACCCCGGTGCAGAAGGACGCCACGTGTTTGTCGGACGCACTCAACGCTCAGACCGTGCATGAGAAGACAGAGTCCGCTCGCGATACTACATCAACATCGATCACCCCGGAGTCGGCGGAGCGCAGCGTGGAGCCCCTGATGAGCAAACTCGTATTAGACGCGGACGCTGCCAATGACACCGCGATTGTTATAGTTATTGACGCTGACTGACAAGACTGTTTTTGTGTACATTATGTTTCATGGTATGTTGTTCTTGTTTGTGTTATAAAAGACATGCTTGATGTAACATGGTAGCGTGTAGTCTTTTTCTTGTTCACCAACACTTGTGCATTAAAACACGGGGTTGTGCGTTATGCGCTCGTTGGCGAAAAACGTGGCGAAAACGCGCACGATAACCGTGATCTAATTGCGTATGACTTATGCTGTGAACACTGTACCTGCGGCCTTTGTACGCTTACTGTGCGCTACACTGCCAGATGCATAGTTGGTCGAGCGTCAGAGAGAATGGAGCTCGACCAAGGCGGTGATTGGAGTCAGGTGTATCACCTGTGTGTGTGTTTGACCGAACCGGCGTCTGATGTACATCGCGTAGAATACTTCTGGTCTCACGTAGCCGACATAGAGAAGGCCGTGCCGAGCGCTGTTGTGCTCGCCGCGCCGGGCGCTGACGGCGTGTACCGCGTGCCGTTGACAGGCATGAGGTGCAGAGCGGGCAACTGGCTAATAATCGAAGTGTGCTACGTCGACGGTCGTGTCGATCGCGGGCTTGTCACCGCAAGACACTTCACCGATACGAACCGCGACGGCCACACCGTGACCAGCGTAAGCATGTTGCCAAGGCCACCGTTCGCCCGGGTGAAGCCTCACGTTCCTTCCGACGAGAGCCGGTTTTTGTTCACCGGGGACACGGTGGACGGACACAGACCCGAGGCGCTCGTGTCCAGAGTATACTCCACTATGGATACGCAATTTCGGGCCATGCTTTTCCACGTCGCGGCCACGGACAAAGACCAGTACATAGAGACGCTTGTGAGAGACACCCTGGCTAGACTTGCCGCGCCTCTTGCGTACAAAGCCCTGTACGAGCAAAACAGGCTGGCTCGGGAGATTATACGCGGCGATACGGGGCGCGCCCCTGAGTCTGACTTGTGGGGCACGTGCGTGCTGTGGACTCTGTGCGACGAGCTCACAACGCTGACAGGGAGATGCTTCAGCCGCCACGAGACTCTACCCGACTGCGCCTCAGAGCGTTGCGGTATACAGTCCGCGGCAGGTTGGCTGGAGGTGAAGCTGACCAGCGAAGGACTAGTGTTATCCCGCCGCGTTACGCGCGCATCGGCACCCGTCACTCTAGACCCTGTGGACGTGCCGTATTGGGCTGTGATACTCACGGCGTTCTGCTGCGGGGCGCTAGCCGTGTGGCGCCAAGCCATGCGAGCGCTCTCGGATGAGCTCGCGATAGACTCGAAGAAACGGCGTACTGACGGAGCCGAGCGTTGTCAGCGTTGCGGGTCGTACTATTACAATGCTCCCATAGTGTGCCCCGAAGAGCCCGCGAGAGTCTTAGCAGTATCCCAGATTGACAAAATACTCCTGGGTCATCTGTGTACCACTCTGTGTGCCAGGGTGTTTCCTGCGCGTTATCATAATCATGTCGCGAGCCCGGACCAGAGGGGGCTATGTCTCAACCACAAGCGACCTTACCGTGCAAGCGTCGAGGAGGAGTGGGACGACCGACAAGAACGAGAGCGCCAAGGCTACGACCGATCGGACGCGACGGCGAACTGTGAAGAAGAGCCAGGCGGTC
>NW_005191392.1:0-2250 GCF_000239375.1 Pundamilia nyererei
GGGGCGGTAGCCATTAAAAAATAAATAAATATGAGACTGCAATGAAAGTGTCTGATTACTCCGAGTGCTGCATCGCCACCAGAAAGACAAGATGGAGAGATGGAGCTCTTAGGGTAGTATTTCAAAAATCACTGAATGAGCAACGTAAAAAATGAACTAGCCTCCCAAGATGACATCAGATCTTTACATGCTTTTTTCCACTGGCTAATAAAACAGCTGTAGGAGTGAGCCTGGGGGAAAAACTTCTAATCCTGCGATATTCATAGCGCCTGCTAATCACCTTGTTATGACTGATGTTGTAAGGTGCTACTTATTAAGTAAATTGTAGTATGCAGGTGCCTTACCATGATTGGTAGACCCAGAAGACAGACGACAGATTGGTTACCTAAATGGAGATGAGATATAAGATGACGCTGGCATGGACTGCCATTCATTCATCCTCAGCTTATCTCAACCAGTCAGACCTTTAACTGTGAAGCACCTTTGTAAAAGTTTTTAATGTTTATTGTTATATCAAGGAGTTTAGAGGGGTGGATTGCCTTTTATTGTGATCATAGTTTTCTTCAGGTTATCTTAGATAGGGAGGTAAGTTGTTGTTATTTGTCCACCCTGAAGTTGCACTCAGCTCCTTCTTAGTGTTCAAACCTAAAGAAATAACATATTGAAAACAAATTATTGTAAAATCGTAACAAATTTGTGATGTGACTGCTTTAGGTCTGACAAGGATGGATCACCTCTATGTTGTGGTAAGCCCACCCCAGATGGGCCATACACACCAACACTGACTAAATGCCAAGGTGTGTCTGCTGCAGCCAGCCTAGGCATTTTGTTGTGGCCTGACCTAGTACCTAGTTATCCAAATCCACCGTAAATGGTCAACTGCTTTCTACATTTACTCTTCAAAAAAAGTTGGCATCTCTCAAATCAGGCACCAGTTTTAGTACAACCACACCCACTTCAACAGTTCAATGTCTAGGAGTTGGGGCCCAAGTGATAAGTTGCACCCCAATGCTTACTGTAAAACCATCATTCCTATCATCACTCCATCTCTATTAATGGCCTACAGGCCTTTAAGGTGTCAGTAATGAAACCATTGCTTAAAAGGCCATCAGTTTACCTAGCAGTCTCACCTAATTTCCCAACCTTCCTTTTATATAAACTTGACAGAGCATATATAAAACAGGTAACTGATCATCTGCAGAGGAATGGTTTATTTGAAGAGCTTCAGTCTGAATTCAGAAGTAATCACAGTTTAGTGATTATTTTTTATGTAAATGTGCACCCTTCTTCACACACAAATGTTAATTATGGAGTTCCACAGGGTTCTGTGCTAGGACTAATTCTATTTACAAACTCCCCTTACGCAGTATTACTAAAAGGGACAGCATACATTTTAATTGCTATGGAGATAATCCCCGGCTCTATCTCTCCGTAAAGCCAGACACACACCAATTAATTAAACTGCAAGAATGTCTGAACGATTAAAAAAAAAAACTGGAAGACCTCTAATTTCCTGCTTCTACATTCAGATCAAACTGAGGTTATTGTACTCAGCTCTAAAAATCTTAGAAATACGGTATCTAACATGATGCTTACACTGGATGACATTACCTTGTCTGCCAGTAACACCTCGAGGAATCTTCGAGATGTTTTTGACCAGATATGTCCTTCAATGCACATATTACACAAATATGTAGGACTGCTTTCTTCCATTTGCACAATATCTCTAAAAGGAGAGATATCAGAGTGAAACTGAAAGACTAGTTCATGCATTTATTACTTCTAGGCTGCCCAAGAAGCCTTCAGTTAATCCAAAAAAAGCAGGCAGTACCTAGCTGGTCTAGGAGCTCGTCAACCCAGGGCATGGGATAAGCACCTTGTAATAGTCAACACAGAACCGTATAGACCTATCCATCCACCTGATGCCAGATGATCCGCACTCCACCTGATCCCGCATCATGGCCAGCTGTGCATCCTGTGCATCTGCCTAACGTGCGGACGCCGCTCTCATGTCCTGTAGCATTTGGGCCACATGGGAGTGGCTGGTCTTCAGGCTGTTTTCTTTGTTTTATTGTAGGGTCTAAGAAAATAAGATATGGACATCATAAAATTCACAGATTTAGTAAAATATTGTTAATGGAATACCTGGAAAAAACTGAATCTTATGTAGAATTTAGGCTCTTACTATGATAAAATAGGAGATAAAATATTCAGTGTCAAAGTCAAAAAAGTCTGTAAACTTTTTCAGTC
>NW_005191393.1:0-2249 GCF_000239375.1 Pundamilia nyererei
AGCATTTCTGCACCCTTTGTTGTGTTATCCATTTAACTGTGTGTCTTGGGTTTCCTGAGCTTGAGCTCCATGTGATTTCTGAATATGTGTATTCCTTGGCATTGCTACTTGTGTAATTTTGGATTTGTCCTTATCAGCATGAAATACGTGCCTCTCTTGACCGCTCTCTTTTGCGTCCTGCTCTTGTCTTCTCAAAATTGCCAGCTGTCTATGGTATAAAAGGAAATTAAATGTAGGCTATTTTTCAGCTTTGAACACTTAATTTGGATATTTCCCATGCTTATTAAATTACTCAAATACTAAAAAGTAATTTAAACTGTTGTCCCATCCCAATGTACTTTGATACATACTATTAATATGTGTGGTATGAAGATCACCTTTTGTACAGCATCATTAAACGCATTAAATTTATAAAAGGTGAGACAGCATTTATTTAATTGTTATAGCTATGAAAGTGTTATGCTTTGCAATTAATTAATTAATTTATTTTTGGTTCAAAATCGGAGCAGTTGTATTAATAGTGATTGCATAGATGTGGTATAGAAACTTTTTTCTCCTGTAAAAAAAATGACCCCATAAGTCTCAAATTTTTTACATACTAACTAAAACTTTTTCAGACTAAACTTTGAGAACCTTTAATAAAATCTGAAATTTTATATCGCTATACCTACAACTATCTATCTTGTAAGCCTGCAGGCTTATAATTTGTATTTGATTAGGGCTTAAAAGGGAGAAACTAACGACTGTTGGGAGAAAGTGAAGTCGTGAATGCATTTCAAATGCAAATAAAGGAAGTCTCGGGCGATCTCGCGACATTTTATGTAACGTCTACTTAGCAGTACTGTTTACTTTGTCGCTTCCTCCTCTTTCCTGCGTTATAAAAGCGGAGCGTGCGCACACCTCGCTGTTCACCTGATTTGATCGCAGGCTGAAAATGGACGCGCTCACCGTGCTGCCATCCAACTTCGGATATGTTATCCTCACGTACCTTTACAGCTGGATCATGCTGGGGTATTTGGCAGTTAAGGTTGGGGGAGCCAGAAAGAAGTACAACGTGAAAGTAAGTGAAAAACGAACACTGCGCGCTCTGAAGTGATTTTTATTTGCATCTCTGGCTTATTTCACGCTGTTTATTCTGCAGTATCCCACCATGTACAGCGACAAGGAGCAAGTCTTTAACTGCATCCAGAGGGCGCATCAGAACACCCTGGAAGTGTACCCTCAGTGGCTGGTTTTCCAGACCATCGCAGCTCTTGTTTACCCGGTAAATTTGATCATATACACTTAAATCAGTCTTCACTACTAAGTTTTTTTGTTTTATGCATTTATTGTGTTAGTTCAGTGGGTCAGGGGCCGAGCAGGAACACGCCCGCGTGAACTTTGGCATGATTTTTCCAGATAACAGTCTAGTTCAAACGTTAGTGTCAGAGTGAATAAGCAGATTTTCCTCGATCACAGGGGTGTGTCCACGACTTTTTTTCTCTGTGGTGGATTGGGGGTGCACAGTAAAACAGAAGTTATGGTCATAAATAAACAGAGTTTATAAAATATAAATCTAATAATGTTAATTAGGTTAAAAATCTGGGATATCTCACTACAGATCACATAAGAACGGTTTACGATATATAGATAGCATGCAAATATCCTGTTAGGCAGGTTTGATGTATGTGCAGAGAGCGGGAAGATCCTTAGAGGAAAGTAAGTTTACAGAAAGTTTAAGTGGTCGATAATGAGATGTCAGTGAGGAAGTGAAATGTTTGTAGCTGCTGAAGTGAGCACAATTAAAGATGTCAGAAGAATTGTATTTGCAGGCTCAGTGCTTTTGAAAAACAGATTATTGTAGCAGATTACTAAATATAAAAAAATTCAGTGCACATATCAGACTCATCTGTGGAGTGGAGACTCTGGTGGAGCACTCTCTGTCTCTTTTTTTCTTTTTAGAAAAAAATCTGTGCATATGCTTGGTTTGTTACTTTATTTGATAACTGTTTGTTAGTAATGATCCAGGCCAAAGACCAGCGGTTACTCAAAGACCTCACTGAACCTGTTAGAGCCCCTGATACCTGTGAGAGTGCATGACAAAGAAAGAGAGACAAGAAGGCATTTAGACACTTATGACAGTAGGGGGAGTGTTTGAATAGAGGTAAATGATCTCAAATAAATAAATAGACGTGATCTTTATGTATGTTCATGGACACAAATCACCATATATTTATATGATGGTTTTCCAGACGAAGCGGTGAAATGTC
>NW_005191394.1:0-2249 GCF_000239375.1 Pundamilia nyererei
GCGCTATAGGGCGCGCCGCACTTTTTGAAGAAAATCTAAGACTTTTAAGTGCGCCTTATGGTCGTGAAAATACGGTATATATTTATATAGCTCGAGGCTATAAGATAAAAACCAGTAACTGGTGATTGTCCTATTCCTTTCTGGCCCCACCTGTTCACCTCAGCCTCAATGATCACTGTTGCAGAACAGGTGAAGCAATATTGAAATGCATTATCTTTATTTTGCAGAGCATTTTTTCTTCTTTTCTTTGCTAAATGAACTTTGTTTGTTTGTTTGTTTGTTTATTGTGATCATGTAAGCAATACATAAACTGTTGCAGGTATGATGTTTGATTTTTTTCAATGAGGAGCACACTTATCAACCAACTGAAAAAAACATTCACCAACATTATAGCCATGTGATGGATGTGGTCACTGCTGAGCTTAAGCACTGCCAGGCTTTGTCATGATTACTTCTTTACACATGACTTCACATCCTAACACTCCCATTGCACACACACATGCACCACACTATCCTGCCTGCTGGCTACCTCTCTCCTTTCTGCTGCTCTCTCCTTTCTTCCTGTCCCTTTTCATTTTTAGCTCTACTCTCCTCTTCAGTCTAATTTATTTCCCTCTTCTTTTTTGTGCTCCTTTTCTGTCACCATGACTTCTTTTACAAACCCTGATAAGCTGCGCGCGCGCGCGCACACACACACACACACACACACACACACACACACACACTGTTCCTCTTGAATATACACATTGTTTACTGTGGGCTTGTGTGTGCACATGCTATCCTGTCAGACTGGCCTAGTCTTTATTTGTTGTATCTGTGCCCACCCACTGGCCATGCACAGTCCCCCTTTCTATTTGTGTCTCTCTCTCCCCATCTCTGTGTGTGCGCGTGTGTGTATCACGCTTGACTGTAAAAATGAAAAGGCTAAGCTTCAAGAAAGAAAAGATAAGAGCCAGGCTGAAAAACGACAAGGAGTAGAGAAAGAAGACCGGGAGGGAGGAAATGGGGATGAGAGAAATGCATACTAGAATGGAAGGAAAAGATAATGCAGTTTGTTTCTGTGTAAGGTAATGTCTGCTACTAACAGGTTATTATCATGCAGACTGGTGTAGTTGTTTCTCTCCCTCACACACAAACACACACACACTGAGGCTCACAGAGCATGCAACATGAAGAGTGGATTCTAAATGCAAATATGCAAAATTGTAATCACACTTTCCTTCTTCCCTCTTTCTTATCTGCTTACACCAAACAGAAAGGACCACCAGCATCTTCCGAGGTTTGCCATAGCAACAAGCAGCAGCAGGACTTCGACATCATTTTCTTGATGGGAAACTGACATAAAACCAGAATCCCAGGTTCATCCTCTGTCAACCCTCTGCTCACGTGCCTTTAAACATGACACAGTGAGCTTGTCAGCATGGATTGGTCTTTACCGCCCTGGATATCAGGTCAGATTATTAGATAGATGCATGTGAATGGATTAATGCTGCCTGGTCTTATGATGCTGGAGAGTTTTCCAAATGAGGCAGCAGAGTATTGAAGAGTGACATAAGTAATTTAGCACAGGTACATGTTCTACTCTCCTGGCAGTTAGAACAAGCAGTGCTCCAACTGTTTGGTATTTACCTACCTTGCTTTGCTTTTCTGTGTGGTATTTTGATGCCAAGTGCAAAGCAGAGCACAGAGTGAGCAGTGCACTGGTGGAAGGAATTAAACAAACAGCTGGGAGGTTCATGCAAATGTAGAAATTCCTAGACTTTCCACCCATAACAGACTGAATAGTCTGAGACATTTCTGGTTCTGGACAGTTTAATCTCATTGGACATTATCAACAGTAGTGAAAAACCTACCTACTGTGTTTACCTTTAATCAATTATGCACAGCTGACACCGGGTAGGGACACACCCTAGTCTGATTGGCTATTAGAGATTTCACATTGTATTCCTGTGAAATTGTCAACAACTAACCTGAAGCTAGAGCCAGTCACCCTGCATAATTCATACTGTGTATTCAAACATAAGCTCTGCTGCTGGTGAGAGAAAGAGAGCAAAATAAAAAGAGAGTGAGTTTATTTCTCATTTCCAGCATGGAGAAAAGCAGCAGTTAAGCCTCATTTTCTTGCAAGGATGAATGATTTAGCCTACAATAACTTTCAGACAGATCTCAGCGAAACAGATAAAACAGTATTAAGTCGTAACATTTTCCTGGATTACAGTTCTACTAAGACTTTCAGGCAGAGTAGGTCA
>NW_005191395.1:0-2249 GCF_000239375.1 Pundamilia nyererei
ACATGGATCCCAGCCCAGGGACAGAATAAATCCCTGATCCATGCAACGACTGAAGGGTAGTCTACCCCGGAAGTTGAAGAAAGAAGAGTAAGAGAGAATCACCCGACTCAGAAGATAAAGGTTTAAAAATAATAACAACAAAAAGACAAAACAAAACAAAAGAACAAGTGAGATTACGTTGGACAAAAAGCGATGAGAGAGATAATTAAAATGGGGTTATGGGGAAAGTGGAGAGCAATGGTAGTGTTAGGAGTGATAACTGTTGTGATTGTAACTGTGATTTTTCTTGCAAGTGAATTGCCCAGAGACAGACCTGAATCCATTCCAGCAACTCCACCATCACAGGCCACGGTGGAGCGAATCAAACTTAGTGAAACAGGTAAATCAGATGAGTGTTTGGATTATTATGGCGGTGTAGAGTTGGACTACGTTAAAGGGTCCACAATCTCGTATGCATTTGATCTTTGTGCTGTCATTAAATGCAAGGGCTTACTGAACAGTTGAGTCCAACGTCTTTAACGGCAGTACAAAATCGGATGGCGTTAGATATGTTGTTGGGATAAAAAGGGGGCGTTTGGGGATATGTATTGTACTTTCATTCCAAATAACACAGTTTCCGACGGCTCTGTGACCCGAGTTCTGGAAGGCCTAAAGACGTCCACCGTAATGTATGAGCATTCGCGAGTGGAAAACCCGTTGGAAGCATGGATGACCTCTGTCTTTGGGCAATGGAAAGGTTTCAGTATGTCAATTATGGTTTCTTTGTCTGTTTTTATTGCAGTACTAGTGACATGTGGGTGTTGTTGTGTGCCTTGTATCAGAGCTTTGTTCGTAAGACTCATCAATCGTGCTGTGGGAGACTCTGATACAAAGGCCGACACCATGATGCCACTTTTGGGAAATGGGGAGTCACAGTTTGAAAACATTATGGTGAAAGATTTAGTTTAGTTTTATCTGCCATGGAGCAGATAAAAAAGGGGGACTTGTAGGAATGTTTAGCTTATTTTAGAGTTTAGAAATGTGTTATCATAGAATGTAGAATTATTGTAGAGACACTGTTTGTAGAGTAATAAAGGCCTCATTGTGTTGTGAATTTAGCAGTAGATTTTAGAGGGCTTCTCCCCCATTGAGCGGAAATTCCCCAGAGGATGTTTTAAGGTGAGGGTGTTAACATTTGTAACTGTGGGGGGAGTTTTATGACCTCTAGGGAGTCATCTACATCCACAGTGTTTTAACTGTCACGCACACACATCCACACGCACACTCACTCACGAGCACTCACATAGACACGTGGGAACGTGCACATGTAGGCATTCACGTGCTCGTGCACATACACACAGACAGAGTTTGCAGCACACCGTAGAGGGGGTTTTATGATGGGGTCACTTCTATAAAGCTGACTGTAACCAACAAAGGAGTGAAGATTTTTGCAGAGGGACACCGGCCTCATCTTCCCTTCTAGAAGTGCATGCTTGAATGAAGAAGAATGAAGATGAATGTAGATGAATAAAGATTTTGTGAAAATGACTACTGAGTCCGGTGCCATCTCTGGATGCTCGAGGAATAAAAAGAACCGGGGTAAAACTGAATTCTCAACAGTTTTGGTGCCGTGACCCGGATTCGCTCGAGGCCCAGAGATGAATTGGCAGAGCTGAGATCGTGAAACGAGGCGAACAGAGAGCTAGCTCACATGATTAAAAGGTAAGCACGACCTGTTTATTTTTGAACCGTGCATATTGTTTAAAGCCTAAATTATCTGTTCGCTAAGTTGAACGTATCCCAGTGTAAATTCACTCAGTAGAAAAAGGCGGCTAGTGTCCGTCTCAGTGTGACTAAAGCAAGAGACTTTTGCTAAGAACTTCAGGTTGATGTTTAGCGTACTGTGAGCGACTAAAGCAAGAGACTTTTGATAAGAACTACAGGTTGATGTTTAGCGCCCCGTAAGGATATCTCGGTGCGTTAAAGCAGGAGACGTTTGTTACGGATTAATAGAATCGGTGTTTCATCCGTCTTAGTTATTAGGAAAAAAAGTGGCGGTGTTTGATCCGTCCCCGTGCGTTACAGCAGGAAACGTGTGTTATTATTAGTTAGAAAGCGGGGCTGAGAGGCCTCGTCGCCAGCTACGGGCTGCGCGTGTCACGGGTTTGGTTACCCCACCTAGTCTCGGACGCGGGGCTAGGACCTGAAGGCAGGAGATCCAGGGTGGTGACCTGGGGATTCGTGGCTCCTTAAATAACTAAAGCTAGGTG
>NW_005191396.1:0-2246 GCF_000239375.1 Pundamilia nyererei
AATCGCGGCCTTTGCGGTTAGAAAATTGCACTTGATCATGTCGCGATATTATCGCAAATGCGATATATCGTTCAGCCCTACTACAGAGTCAGAATACAAACAGACTAAAGAAGTCTCTCCAGAAAAAAAAGAACCACTGCCCAGTATTTACATCATACCCTGAAGTATACCCTGAAGAACCTGGAGAGGTTAATTCTCAAACATCTCACAACTCTGGTGAGTAAACTGCTGGATCCCCTGCTGGTCACTTACTATCCTAGTATTGGGGTGAATGATGCAGTCATGTACCTCCTGCACAGATCACTGTCACACCTGGAGAGTACTGGAAGCACTGTTAGATTCATGTTTTTTTTTTCTCCCTTCCTAACGGCCACCTCCAGAAATTCTCTGATGATACAGTCATTGATGGATGTCTGAGGGGAACGATCTAGAGTATAGGAAGATCATCACCGACTTCATCATCTGGTGTGAATTCAACCAACCACCATCCATCGCACCAGTGAACATCCATAGTTTGGATATTGATGTGGTCGACACATACAAATTCCTGGGTGATCCAACATATCACCCTAATTTAATTTAGCCTTCTGTTTATTTTACTTTATACCTCGTGTATTTATATTTATTCAGTCGGATCTGTTTCCAGCCCTTTTTAAACTACTTTAAACCACTTTGATCTCTAATTTTCACTTGGTGAGGGATTATTATGTTCTTCCTAGTCTGAACTGCTCTCTTCACCTGAGCTGCTATCCTGTTCTGAGTCACTGTCTTCTTTGTTTCTTACAGTCACGTGCAAAATGTCCCTTTTTTCCCACACTCCCAGCATGCAGCGCTAAAATTACTGTTTGGTGTGTATCTAAGTCTGCCTTTACCTCTTGCTCTTCCAATATGCATTCCTCTCCCTTTCTTTTGGATTATTCCTGCTCCAGCTTATTGTTTTTCTAAACATTTCTCATCAGGTGTTAATTTTACTTGTATATTTCCCATTTTTAAAGATTTTGCTGGGCCGTCACTGGCACACTTGACTTCAGAGTGGTTGCTGATACTCCCTTCTACTTCACTTCTAAAAAATGAAGCGGTATCAGTTTTATGAGATAAAACTCAACCGTTGTCCTTTGTCACCAGTACGTGAGCCTCAAGCAAAGAAAACAAAAAATGGAAGTAGTTCAGCAGCATATTGTGCTGTAAAATCAACTTACTTCCAGACAAATACACATAGACATTTGCGCCCTTCTACAATTTGTTACGAAGTAATTACGACTACCTCTAAAACCTAAGTCTAATTTGGTTCGTTACGGGGTAATTGTGGCTACTTCTAACCTATTTTACGCGTTTCATTAAACCTTTGCGGTGATTTTATATACCAAAATAATGTTTCTCACCCTCAGATGTCTCACTGGTGGTTCGGATCGTCAGACTGAATCCCACCGCCGTGGACCAGACTATAAACACCTGCCCGGACCCGAATTCACGTCCCGGGGCTTTCTTCCTCGTCTAAGAGGAAAACCTTTTGGTGGCAGTGGTTATTATTATATTCACATGCTTCCATCTTCCATCAGTGGTCAGTGACAACTCATACTTTTCGACTCTCCTTCTTTTCCCTCCTCGCGCTCACAGAAACATAACAGGTATTGCAGTCCATTCTCCCTGCAGCACAGACTACACTGCCCATGAGGCTACTTTCTTCTGCAACACTCTGCCTGTTGCCTTCATAATAAATTATTTTGAATAATAATTTTTAAAAATATTTCTTCAAGTCATTAGGCGGCCGCAAGTACAGGTGACATGGGGCGCGAGATTCAGACACAGGCATTAGAGCCTCTTAATGCGTGCTTTCTTTGGGTTTCCACTGGCGTGGAATTACCAAAAATAGAGAGGGCATAGCCTAATATATGAAACAGGGAAAGACCGCCGTGTAATCCATTTATTTCAATAAGGTAACTGTATTCTGAATACCACCTTTTAAAACGGTAACTGTAATGGAATACAGTTACTCATATTTTGTATCTTAAATATGTAACGCCCGTACAATTATTCCATTACGCCCATCACTGCCGGCAGGGTGCAGGTGTTGAGTGGCCAGATGTTGTTCTTCCCATTCAACTGACTATTCAAAACTTGCTCTAGCTTGAAGTTGGCCTTTAGTGTTGTTCTGTCATGGTTGGCTGTATGGCAGGCAGGCAGGAGTGGTGAACCCAAAATGCAGGACTCTTAGGAAACGAGGTTTAAACTGAAAATGCAGCTTT
>NW_005191397.1:0-2245 GCF_000239375.1 Pundamilia nyererei
TTTTTTTTTATTTGTGTGTAGTGAGGCATGCTTTCAAAAAATGTGTGTAAACAATTGGGAAAAACTGTAAAAGCTGATTAAAGGCTCAATTATAGAAAAGGATTAGGGCCACTGGGGAAAAAAAGGGGGCACGTCTTTGTTTTTTGTTTCTTTTCCAGAATTCTGAGAAAAAGTCTGAATTCTGACTTTTTCCCCAGAATTTTTTTTTCTCAGAATTCTGATTTTAATCTCAGAGTTCTTGGAAAAGAAGAAAAAAAGACATGCCCACTTTTTTTCTTTTTGTGCCCCTAATCCTCTTCCATACTCAAAAGCTCAATGTTTGCTGATGTTTTAAATGCTGTCTGTAGCGTATCTGCAAGCACTTAGAACTGAAAGAGTAGGTTGAAGGAAGATTCTCTCTATTAAAATACATTGTAAAATGAGCTATCCAACTGAGTCCCAGCAAATTGTTGGGTTCATTTTCCTTATGAGAGGAGACAAATAAACTCAAAAGCTTTCAGAGTTTGTTAAGTGGTTGATGTTTTGATGTTAAGTTAGTTTCACATGGTACAATGGAACTCTCCTTTAACAGAGTTTTTATAACATGGTGGATGTTAGAATTATTATTATTATTATTATTATTATTATTTGTAGTAGACTCCAAAAATGTACAGACAGCTAATGTTTAGAATAGAGTTAATATTACTCCCCCCCCCTTTTTTTTTTTTTTTAAATTTCCATGTACAACAACATCATGCTTGACCAGATGTTTCTGTTTCTGGTGAAAATGCTCGAACTTTGCTCCTGGATTAAAATATTTTCAATGTTAGCTTTAATAAATTGTTAAAATAAGAATAGCACATTACTACACCAAGCAGTTAGGATGAGCAAAGATTAATTTCCAAATTTACCGACAACTCTTGAGTGAGACATTAGGGTTCAATAAAACTAACTTTAATCTTGGCTATAACCGATTTGCTCGGAATCAAATAAAATACTGAAATAAACCAAACATTATTTGTCAGCAATAATGTTTAATTTCCACTGAGTGTTGAAAGCCAGTTGAAAGCAGGTATCATGCGGCTTAAAACAGCTGGAAACCTGTGTGCTACAGTAAATACAGCAGTCTTTTCTCTGTATGTATTACTTTATAAATTGAGTTATCGCTCACAATAACTCGCTTATTAGCTTGTCAGAAAATACTGAGATGAGCTGGTGATTCACTAATGAGGTAGGTCAGCAATCCAGCGAGGAATGACCCTCGGCCACTGTCTTAAGTAGGGGGTAGTGACTGCTTGTCAGAAACAGGTGGGTGTCGATCCACAGGTGAGGAGGGTGGGGACCTATGACAACTGATAAAGAGAGAGACCGCTTTGGGCACACCTGGCTAAACGGCACACTATTTAGTTTAGGGAACCATTGCACTGGAAAATGTGCTGTGTATTGTGGAGATAATGAGACAGTACAGCATGCTATACTACACTGTCGAGAGGCATGAGGAAAAAAGAAGACAACTGGTTCAAAGCCTAAATAGAATTAAACTGAAACTAGATTTAACTGAGTTGCTTGGAAATAACTCAAGAAATAAAAGTTATCACACAATACTTAAGACAAACACATTTGTATGATTGGATCTAATCCTTATGCGACATCCAGTCCACACTCCACTCTAGTTGGTGGCAGTAATATACCAATTCGTTGTTTGTTAAATGCCAATAAGCACCAAGAAGAAAAAAAGGTAATAAAGGACGAATTCAGCCTTTATCACTCTCCTCCGCCATTGCCGCGTTTCCGTTTTGGACGAAATGCATTCTGGGATATTTGACTGCATCAAGTCTACACCAATCAGCACCGAAGCGTGCTCGACAGAATGGGAGAACACATAGCAGGCAATTTTTGTTTTTTGTTTTGTGCATTTTATGTTCAATATAGGTATTTGTTGTGCCTGAAAATGAACAAATAAATGAAATGATAGCGAGAGCACATCCGGGAATTTTGAGCGTACTTGGCTACTTGACGCATTCTGGAACAGTACTTGGTCCGCGACTGATGACGTATCACAAGTCCACGAGAAGGCAAATACAAACGGCCCTAGTCACTCAGAATTCTTAAACACCTATAAATTTCCAGCCACACCCAAAGAATGTGCCATATTATTTGATGCAATACCTGCGGGTATTATAATGCTTTTTAAAGGTATTCAACCTTGCATATCATCTGTTTCTCTCCCCAACCCTTTAGATTCACACACAGGAAGAATCTGTCT
>NW_005191398.1:0-2245 GCF_000239375.1 Pundamilia nyererei
TCTGGTGCGATGAAGCCTGCTGGGGTACGCCTTACCTTCAGCGTAATGTTCTTCAGCAGCGTGTCCTCCAACACGGCCTGCAGCTTCCTGTTAATCTCCAGCGACAGGTCCAGGGTCAGCCCGCTGTCTGCCGGGTGGGAGGTGTAAAGCGAAGCCATGATGCCTCCCCGCCGGCTGAGGTGGGCCTTGTTAATATCAGATGCCTCTGATGAGAGGGCCCCTGTCTCCTCTCTCAGCACATAGCTCTGGATAATTCTGCAGGGATGAAGAGGGAGGAGATGAGTCAAACTATATGCTTCAAAAAAAAAAAAAAAGTAAAGGGAATAAAGAGAATGCATCGGCTGGAGACTGCTGAGTGAAGAAAATTGAGAAAGTGGGATTTCATAGTTAGGAGCTCTCCATGCTCCCGCTGAGCAATAAACCATTTCCAGCAACAAAAAAGGAAGAAAAAAAAAACTCAGCCGACATTACAAGAATACTAATCCCACTGGGATGGGTTGTTGCACTCATGTACGCGGGATACATTCAGTCATAAAGAGTCAGAAAGAATATTATTGTGCCTGTCAGAGAAGGAAAGGTAATGAAAACGCGGCGTAAGAGCGGCCGACCAGGATTCAATTAATCAACTGGCATGCCTGCATGCGCGTATGAGAAAGTGAGATAAATCTTCATGTTCATTATACATTTTCATCACAGTAACAATATGGTGTCGAGGTTAAGCTATGTTTGTGTCACAGAGAGGGAAAGAAGAGAATTAATCAACTTAACAGCTCTAAACTTCCTGTTGTTCAATTTTCCCATCGCAGCCCAGCGAACACTGAGGAGCAAGTGTTTCCATTTAGAGGAGACCAGACCCATAGAGAGCCGCCACTGAATTTCAATTCATTACTGCCGCCTACATTCTTACTACCCCCCTCCGTCAATATGTGACCAAAGACAGAGAGTGAGAGAGAAAATAATGCAAAGTGCAAGCTCAAGCGAAAGATGCTGGTTAAGTATGGTAGGGAGATTAAAATGTTAGCATTTTTTTAAAGTCTGCTGTCATATGAGGGAAGATATTTGAGTTAGACTTTAGACATCAAAACTGAAACATGCGCAGGCCTTTTCCAAATGCATCCGTATCCTTTCATTTTCCAATCACTTAATAAAGGAGTGCAGATAGCTGAAGAGGGCTGCGTACTGTCCTAGAGAAAAGATCAACAACCCAGTACTATAATCGATATTTGTAACCCGCTGTCGATCCAACCATAAACCTAAAGTACTCAACTATCAACTAGCAATGTGTAGTTCAAATTCAGGGTGGCTAGCTATAAGATGAGCTCAGAGTAGGGGGCACTTAAAATAATAAAAGCTGAAAGACTCGAGATTTTTAAAAAGATTCATTAGATAGGAATACAGTGTTTAAAACGCTTCTATTTCTATATTAAACACAACTACCACTACTGCCACCAAGACTCATTAAGTATTTATGAAAAATGCAAAGTAGGAATTAACACAGAACCATAAATGGAAATGAGTACAAAACATCATCCTGTGCTATGAGGAGCTTTATAGATCAGTCATCTTTCAGTCTGCAACAAGCTATGGATCCATTCTAGTCAATTACACTGACCTCCAGTGGTGTCCTTCAGTGTTAAACACCTAGATTTTTCTTGGGGTAGACATGCATGGGGGACTAAGCGATTCAAGAAGAGCCCACTGTTTAATTATTCCTGTTCGCAGAGGCATTTATGTGAATGTGTTGGGAAAGAGGTGAAAAGGGTCGGAAACATGCCTGTGATATTTTCATTAATATAACATGCATTAACGGCCCATGTTAAAACAGGTGAATCGAGTTGCAGGTACCAATCAGCATGCAGCAGCCTACATTTGTAAAAAATGCAAAAGCACCAGCAATTCAACCCGAACTGAAAAGATTCAATGTTTACATAAACAGAAAAGAGGGATTGTTTTTAACATGCATTTTAAGCATCCATACTCAGAGATGGGTCCTGCTCCTGTTCTTTTATAATGCATGTGCTTTTTATGCTAATGTAAATCTAACACATAAGGAAAGCTAACATCTACCTCAAACTATGCTATGGTGTATTGATTCTAATCTAGCAAAGCAAATAAGTACATGGGTGCAAAATTATATGGACAATAGCTCTGCAAGTATCATAAAAGAGCCACCACCAGAAAATATCCCATCCACACTCACAGAAAAACACATGGGCTACCACAGACATAAAATGAAACTTACCTC
>NW_005191399.1:0-2243 GCF_000239375.1 Pundamilia nyererei
AATTGAATTGAATTGAATTGAATTGAATTGAGCCAGCATAAGAAGTGGTCCTGTCTAGTTTGGTTTATCCTTTATGTGGATAACAGGTGGTCAGAACAACAAAAACAAAGCAACAAAACACATTCAAACATAACACTGGGAGAGCACTGAGAGAGTACTGCAAAAAAATTCATTTCATTTGTTTATGGCTGTAGCAGGGCCTCCTGTGAATTTGACCTTGTGAGAGTGTGTCCCAGCATCTTTCCTGCCTCAATTGTCACACTTTTTGTTCACCTGACTCTACTCAGCAATTAACATGGAATACCTAAGTGCAAAGAGCCTTGTTGGTTTGCAGCTAGTGAGCTGTGTGTGTGATGACTGCTTGCTCTTTTTTGTTTGTTGATTTAACCTTTTAACTTATTTTTCAGTTTAGTGACCAACTCCTAGGGTTTTGTGTTGTTTTCTTTCTTTAAAGGTGAAAGCAGCTTGCCTGTTGCCTCTAGTTTAATTAGTAATTTAAATGTTAATAAAAATCTAATTTGTGGACATTTGATTCTCTAAATGTAAAGATACATATCATATAGAATAATTCCATGTAGAATAGAACAGAATAGCCCTTTATTTTCATTGTGCATGTACAATGAAATTATGTGTGATCCATGCCAACTATAATATATACAGTCTAGAGGAAGATATACATAACCTGAGTAAAGCACACTATGGAGGGAAAAGTGCTTGGAAACAGTGTAAAAGGACTTAGTCTGAGTATAGAGTCCGTATGTGAGTGGCCTGAGGGTTATTTAGACCATGGCTCAGATTGGTGAGGTGGGTGGGGTGTGAGGGGATACTGTTTGTTAACAGTCTGAGTGGCCCAAAGGAAGATGCTGTTGTGAGTCTGGAGGTGTGGGACCTGATTAACATGAGGTGCCAACCAAAGGGCAACAGGTCAAACAGGTTGTGGGTGGGGTCACCTGGGATGGACCTGGTTTTTCTGAGGCAGGAGGCAGTGGCAGAGGGCAGCCAGTGTTTTTCTGGGCAGTGTTAATTACCCTCTGTAGAGTCTTCCAGTTCTCAGTTGCCCATGCTTACCAAACACCCGGGAATGTGAAGGGCACGCTCTCCACTGAGGAGTGGTAGAAGGCCAGCAGCAGCTTCTGGTACAAATGATTCTTCATCAGGTCACAGAGGAAGTGCAACTGCTATTAGGCCTTCATTACCAGGGTGTTGGTGTTGGTGACATTAGCAGAGAGGGGGTTGCCCAGAACTGAAGGTGGAGACAGAATCCACCCGGCCCAGACAGTGGACCATTATGTTTTTTTTAAGGACGTTCATCTTCAGGTTATTTCTGAGCATCAGCAGGACAAGTTCTCTACCTCCACCCTGCACGCTGTCTCATCTCCATCAGAGATGAGCCCAACCACGGTGGTGTCATCAGCATACTTGATGATGATGTTGGTTGGGTGGGTTGGTGTACGATGAGATGAAGGTGGATTGCATGGAGCTGGAGTGAAGAGAGATGGAGATGGGAACATGGGTTACACAAGGGCATCTGCAATGGAGAATGACAAATGTGCAGTGAGATTTAAAGTATTGCCATGAATGCTGGCCTGGAGAGGTGTGGGAGAAGGTGATTGGACCAGTGATGACACAAATAGCTTGACAGAGTGATAAAGCTTAGATTTAGCCAGCAGCATTTGGGAGTGGACAGATGTGTAGCCATAGATCTTCCTCACTGAACTTACGCATAAGCTTCATTTATTACCTTATACTTGATGTCTGGCATCTAAAACAATCATTTTTGCTATTTTCCTTTTCACCTTTTCAATTCCTTTATGAGCAGTTTATGGCTGGGATTGCTTGTTTTGTCTGCACGGGTCCTTGTGTTACATTACATTGACTATACCATGTGGTAGAGTAGAGGAAATTCCTCAAAGGATCAAGCAATGGAGATCAAGCATTTTTTTAAAATTTTTTTTTATAAATTTTATTTTCAGTCACAGCAGCATGTTAACAACAAAACATTGAACATACAGTAGTTTGCTGTTCAGTAGTTACCATACCCCAAAAGATAATAGAAATAGAGAAGGAAAAAACAAACAAACAAACCAAAGAAACCCCTACAAAACAACAAAAAACAAACAAACAACAACAAACAAATATAAAAATAAAATGTATAAGGGACATTCAGTGTACAGTTAACTATGATAGTGATATAGAGATATGGCATCCGGTCATGATAAGGTGGTCATTTTAAATGTTTCCAT
>NW_005191400.1:0-2243 GCF_000239375.1 Pundamilia nyererei
TAATAATTCTTATTATTATTATTTAATATTATTTATCAAACTTTTCTAAGAATGTATTTATAGTCTATTATGTTCACTGCTTTGATACTAAATATTTGTAACTTTTCTTAAACAAAGCGTTCTTGGTTAAACAAAATAATTTTCACTTTTTAACACGAAAGTGTGTCAATATTGATTTTTTTTTTCTTTAAAGACTGTTGGTGCTTTATCACGAGTTATTTGTGTTACTTTAATTTTGAAATGGTATAAATATATAAAAAAAAAATCTTATTGTCTATTCTGGGTTGATCAATCCTTTTGTAGAACTGCAAAAAGTATGTCAAAAGTAAAAATGGAAAAATGTTTTTATTCCTTTGCTGATGTTTGTCTCGAGGCTGCATTGTTGAATTTGTTTGAAGTAGGTCACCAAAGCAGAGCAGTGTACAAGCAAGTTTCTGCATGAAAACCTGTGTCCTACTTTAAATTGGTACTGCAATAATGCATATATTGTAAATTTAAACAGCTGTTTATTTATACAGCGAATCACATTTCTGAATGTTAGTTTAAATATAATTCTGTAAAGTGCTTAATGTATTTAAAGTAAAAGACCGATTCCACCAAAATTATGGCCATGCTCTAAAGAGAATTCAGAGTTCATCAGGTGCAAATAAATTTTATACATATCCCTATATTTGCTTTATCGAGGATGAAATCATTAACGTTATTTGTGCCTCTTAGTGGAGTGTCCAGAGCCCCAAATGACTTATTTGTAAATATGCACTAGTCTTTACAAGCCAAAGCAACAATACGACTTATTTTCACTTTCAGCGATGGTCAAAATCACTACCTCGTATTATTTTTATTACAAAAAGGATTTAGAAGCATTTATCTTCATAATGACCAAGAGCCTCTGTCTTTACGGTGAACACTTTCCCATAATAAGTGGTGTTCACAGGATGACAACTGCTCTTTTTCTGCATCACCGTCCGTAATCACCATCTCCAGTAAAGCATGTATCCCATCATACCGTTACAACCACCCTGCTCACATTACAACTGCAATAATGCCACTTTTTAGTGCTTGATTATATCCTTAGGACAGATCAGACAGTGACCACCTTCCTGCTGCAAACTAATCAGCTCCAAAAAATTACTTATTGATCCCAGGCCAGACCGAGAAAGGGGGATTTAGTGGCGGGGTCAGTAGGAGGGACGGTAGTGCCTGATTGCCAGCCAGCTTTTCTGAATCACGATAAACATACACTCACATTGATATGCACACACATAAATATACACACATTCATGCAACACATTGAAAATTTTCATTTCCCCCCAAAATGAATCAGTTACAACCCAAACATGCACTTGTAATGTTTTTCTTTTGCAAAATCACATCATGATAGATGTGACAGTAACTGGAACTGGTTTCAAATAAAATACTCCCCAGGCGTAACATCTCCTCCCTTTAAGATACATAAATTGGAAATGGATTTTTTTATATATACACTGTGCATGGCATTTAGCTGGGGAGAGTAATATGCTGGGACTGGAATTGAAAAATCATCTCCAGTAGTAATGCTTACTGTATGATCCTGTTGAGTTTTGTAATAGCTCACCGTTGGAGCGCAGACATATATTGAGGCACTGAGGGCTTTGATATTGTTTTTCTGTTAAACCTATTTCTTATTTCTATATATTATTGATGTTACAGAGTATATGGGCTAATACATACCGTTGCAGTTCACCAAATTAGTGTTTTGTCAATAATTTCATTCAGCCTAGTTACAGCTTTAACCAACCTGGTCTACATGGTTCTCCTGTACTATTCCCCTGGCATGGCATTCCAGACAGCATTGATCGGATCTTTTAGAGATGAATGGATTAATTACAAGCAGTGAGAGGAGACGAAATATAGTTTGGCATGGGGACGAATGGAATTGAGGACTGGGATTGAGAAAGCCATTAACTCAAATTGAGGGCATTAATGACTGTAGCACTGCCAGGGGCCCCAGTGGCTCACCCTTTTCCTTGGCACTACGGCTGTGTAATGGCTTTCTCGGGTGCTCTTTTCAGGGATTGGTTGAACAGTGGCTCTGTGGTAGTGTGGCTGACATGATGTACTTTTCTACACCTCTAAACCTTTGAGATTTTACAGTGTTCCAAAAAAGCTGTTTCCAGAAACCACATGAACCACCTGCACTGGTCTTTCTTATGTTTATGTTAATATAAATTGTACTTCAAAAAGATAGGTTTAAAGGTTATGTC
>NW_005191401.1:0-2242 GCF_000239375.1 Pundamilia nyererei
GAGAAGAGCTGATGTTGATGCTTTTAAAGCATTCATGTCGTAGTCTTGTTACTCCTGATCTGTGCCTGCTGTGTTCTCAGCTGTCTCCACTTTCCTAAACACCCTCCCATGTTTTTATTGTCTCTGTCTTGCTTGGTCCCTTGCTCTTTGCAGCCAAAATGCAGATCATATAACTTTGCTTTTCTGGAGGCTCCATAATGTGCTTACAATCTCCTTTCAAACTCGTGATGATCTTCGGAATCACCTCAGATCCAGTTCATTCAGTTTCCCCTGCGTCAGGAGCATACACTGGCCTGTCGAAATTATGGACTAACAGTATCCCACATTCATGATTTTTAGTTCATAAACACTTCTTATAATGACTAACTATTCCAGAAATTTTGGAGATGTTAGCTCTTTATACAGTAAAGTTACAGTGGGATACAAATAATACCAGGCTGATTCTACCACAATTTGTTCCCCCGTCCAAAGACGTATTGCTTCTGAAATTTTGGAGGTTTTATCTCAGTACAGTTCTGTACAGTTACAGAAGGATACAAATAATGATCAGTCAAAATGTCATTGGTTTATTTGGGAGCATTCATGATGCCCACATATTTGCTAATTCTAACACCAGCGCCTACTTGAGAGATGGCAAGATTCCTTCTTGTCCAAACGTAATTGTGGAGGAAGAGGATCCTGTTCCTGTTTTTCTCCTCCTCAGTGACCCGGCATACCCCCCACTGCCATATGTTATGAAAGAGTATGTTAGTGGAGGGGCTTCTCATCAGGAACAGTATTTTTGGGTTGTCATTATGTAAATGCAGAATGGTGATCGAGTGTGCCTTTGGATGATTAAAAGGCCGTTTTGGAGCACTACAGAGGGCAATGGACATCAATCTGGATGCACAACTTTGTGAAAACGACTGAAAACGCTAGTGTGGATGCGGACCGTTTTCAGACAAAAACGCAGTTTTCAAATCTATTCGGGCTAGTGTGGACGTAGCCTCACTTACTCCCTCCCTCTTCACATTGCACCATAGTCTCCTGTAAAAGTCCCGACACCCCTACACCACCTGTCACTTTTCCTCATGAAGAAGACTCCACTCAGGCAAGTCTGCTGGACCTCCTCAGGGCCTGTGCCCCACAGCTTTGGGGGGGTTTCATGAATTGTTCATGATAAGTCTGAGTCTGCAAAGGGTCCCAGTGCCGTGGAAGATGTCATGGCTCGTTCCTGTACTTAACAGCCACCAGGATTACAGGCCTGGGGCACTGATTTCCCGGATAATAATAATAATACTAATAATGGATTGGATTTATATAGCGCTTTTCAAGGCACCCAAAGCGCTTTACAATTCCATTATTCTGGAATATAAAATACTTAATTTCTGTTCATTAAAAATTTCAGTTAAAAACAAATTCCATGCATGTGAAAACCGTCACAGACGGTGGGAGAGATGCTCTGCTATGATGGTTATGATGGCTTGTGAGCTTTTGAGACTTCTACATAAGTGGTAGTGATGTGTCGGTCGCGAACTAAATGGCTCTTAGAGCCGGATCTTTGATGTGAACGACCGAGCCGGCTCCTTATCAGAAGCCGTGGTTTGTTTGTTTTTTCTCTCACCCTTTCTCTCGCACTTTTTCCCCGCGTCACTCCGCACGCGAGCCTTGTGCTTTGCGCTGGGAAGAAGGGGGGAGGGGCGGTAGTTACACAAGCAGTAGCACAGGAAAAGAGCGGGAGGGAGAGAGAGAAAGAGAGCCAGGGACAACAACATCACATTAGAAAGGTATAGTAATCATCCACAACTATTTTTAGTTGCAGATGATAAAGGATTCAGAAAGTTTATTCATATAGGCCCATATGACAGAGAATATGCGTGTTCTTTTTGTTTTCATATTTTAATTTATATTTAATTGTGTTATGGTTTGCAGTGTTTTGTGTTGTTACACTTTAAATATGCTTAAAAGGAAAAAGCTGAAAATTTAAATACAGGGTGGGCCATTTACATGGATACACCGTAATAAAATGGGAATGGTTGGTGATATTAAAGTCCTGTTTGTGGCACGTTAGTATATGTGAGGGTGCAAACTCCTCAAGATGGGTGGTGACCATGGTGGCCATTTAGAACTCGGCCATCTTGGATACAACTTTCTGACCACTTATGAAATGTGTTCAATGGGCTGCCCATTGTGTTGGATTGTCAATGCAACCCTCTTCTCCCACTCTTCACACACTGATAGCAACACTGCAGGAGAAATGCCA
>NW_005191402.1:0-2240 GCF_000239375.1 Pundamilia nyererei
AAAAAAAATTAATGACTTGACATGTGTCATTTTAAAATACATTGAAAAGAAAACCACATACACAAATGACTGCTGGGTAGAGCAGTAATACGGATATCAAATATAGCCATGTGTATTACAACAGATCATAAACAGTCTAATGGTTTTACTGGTTTGCTTTTGATTACATTATAAAATGAAAACATCGAAATTCACGTAATAGTTATTTGCTTTTTTCACCCACTAAGGAGGATTTTTTATTTTCATGCACCTTCTAGACACTTTGTTCAATCTTGCTAAGTGCGTCATTTCACACTACTTTTGTACTTCTAATTCTTTTTATGTCCCATACACAATAAAAACAAAAACAAACTTTCTGTCGCATCTTGGCTTAAAAGATTCAAAGGCTGAAGGAACTAGATCCTAGTTGGCAACTAGTGACACAGGCCTGCAGCCTCAATGCTTTTGAAATAAATACAGTCAAACTTATTTCTGTGAATTAAAAAATGAAAACGGGAGGCTGCAAGTGAAGCGGTGAAATTGTTGTAGTAACTGTACAAAAATACTCTTGAACAATATCATTACGACACTTTACATCATAATAATCTACAACAAGCATGTCTACTTAAATATTTTGTATTTTAATGATTGTGCTGGGTTTACCTATTTAAATTCCTTTTAACGCATAACGTCTGTTTTTGCATTTGCGATTTATGTAAGAAAATCATATTTAGATTTGTCTTAAATCATTTGCTGCTCATTTGAAAAGCAATTAAAACACCTAATTTTGTCTTTGCCTGTTTATTTAATTGCTTCCCAACACACCGGTCAGCCCTGACAGTGGCATCGATGCCAACGATCAAACATGATCAATATAAAGTTAATACTGCCGGGGTGCTGAAGTGGAGATATGTGGGTGTAGCTGTGGGTCCCAAATCAAATTCTGATTGGAGCCCTTTAACACATCTGACTCTGAGTCTGAATATTTTTAAATTGTGCTATAAAAATCATAAAAGGATCTCGTCACATCATTTTTACGCACACTCACGTGGCTTCCTTTCATGCACGTCCGAAGCTTTAATTGGGGTCACCGCCAATTTCAGGAAGTTGTTTGTAAGGTCTAAAATGGCGAGCGAGCAGGTGAGCCTGTAAATGACGCCTTTAGGCCGCGCGGACGATGTTTGCCAACTCTAGCCTCGTTGGTGGAGCTCGCTAGCGCCAGAGGTTTTATATCCAACATGAGGGCGACCTGTGCCAAACGCGGCTTAGGCTTCCTTCGTGTCTGCGCCCTGTCCTGCTTAGTCTTCCTGCTCTGTTCCACTTGCGGTGGGCAGAACATGGCCTCACACCAGCCCACGCTGAGGCGCAGTCGTCGGAGTCACCAAAGCGCGAAGGACAGAGGAGCGCACCACCACAGGCCGCTGACCGACGAGCAGAAAGCGGACCAGAACCTGCAGTTCATGCTCAGTTTGTACCACAGCGCAGCCGAACCGGACGGCAGGCCCAAACAGCACCGGAAGTTCGGCTCCAACACGGTGCGCCTGCTGAGGCCCACGGCGTCATCGGTGCACTACCTGCCCGCGTCTGGAGGTGAAGAAAAGCTGACTAATCTTGTTAAAAGTATCGAACTAATGGCTGGAGGGGTTTTTATGTGGCCGCAGATTTACAGAATCCGAGGATTAGTTTCATACAGTGACTAAATTTAAATAAAGAAAAGAAATCGTGCCAAATAAACTGCCCTTTAGTTAATTAGATTTTTACCTCTGTCTCCGGTCAATCGGAGCTCAGATGATGTGAAATACTCATGTGCTTATTTTAACACCAGCCTCCCCATGATATTCGTTTAAGTTTAGTTCATGTTTCTGTGTGACTGAAAAAGGATTTTGATGTATTTTTCAGTATTGTGGTAACCACGTGCGACCTTCCAGCGACCTCACAGGAAGCAGTTAAAACACAGCAAAGCTACCACGTAGAACTAAAACTAGTCAGATAACTTACTCGGATAACTGAAGAGGTTTGTTTGGGAAATATTAATAAAAATATACCATTAATACAAAACAGCCAAACGTCATACAAAGTGTAGCGTGTGCACAGATGCTGCAGTAAGTAAATAAGACTGCCCACTTTTCATGCAGTGCATCTGTTGTGAGTCCCGTGTGTCTGTGTAGGTTCTCACCTTTTACTCCAGCTTTCTCCCACAGTCTAAACACAGGTCAGGTTAACTGGTGAATCTAAATATGAGCAGTTGTCTGTGTGTTAGG
>NW_005191403.1:0-2236 GCF_000239375.1 Pundamilia nyererei
TTTGCAACGTTATTCAGAACAAAATGCAGTCTGTTGAAAAGAGTAAACTCTGTGGGTTTGTGTAATTCAGCAGCTAATTCAGAAGGTTTGTTATATCTGGCTCCAGCAGCTGCACATGTCGATTGTGGGTTTGTCACATTTAAAATGCCTTTAAATATAAATGTAATAAAAATAATAAAATGTACAATAGGAAAAGTTACTGAGGTGAAAATCCGTGAGAAAGTCTCAGAGAGGTTTAAGCTGAAGCGACAGACTAATTAAAAATTCCTCAAACCGAGATGGATTTAATGTGAACAGCTGTTGTAAATATTTTGTTTTTTAAAACCAATGACCCACAGAAAGTATGATCATTAGTTTGTCCTCGCAGGCTTTGTGATATTATCCTCACAAAATATTTGTTTTCGCCAAACTGTAAAAATGAAATGAAATGTCTTAAAAAAATGTGTTTATTTGGCATTATCTTTATTATTGTTTGAATAAATGCATCGTACAAAGTACAAATATAGAATTTTAATTTGGTCATTTTACACTGTTTCACTACAGAATTGCTTTTTAAGCCTGAAACACAATGAATTGATAGATGTTAAACTATATTTACAACAAAAATGAAATCAAAATGGAAGACTACTGTTATCTTCATGTGATGGTACAAAGCCTCAGAATAACTCAGGCTTATCGTCTGACAGTTGTCTGGTTATTATGTGGAATTCAGTGATTGAGCAACTGATGAAGAAATAAAGTTAATAGAGTTTTCTGTCTCATTCATTAGCTACATATGTTTCAGTGATAATATTAATGACGTTTGCGACAGCTGTTGTCGTTGTTTATTGGTTGGTCAGTCACTTCCAGTGAAACCGTGGCTCGGTTCCGTAAACTCTCCCTGAGGGCCAAACGCATGTACTCAAGTGGAGTGTCAACAGGGGCTTCATTGTGTGCCAGAGTTGTGCTTTCTCCACTAACACGTTGGCTCTTCACCTGGACCTGCAGGTTGTAATACTGCTGATTACTCCTGTTAAACAGACCCTGTAGGTCAATGCGAAGGTTTCTTGATGTAACCAAGTTGGACCTGGCCTGTTGGCCCAGGCCCCGGCCGTCCCATTCATTAATTAAATTGAATGCTTCGGCACGGTAATTATGAGAGTCTGCGATGGCTTGGTGATTTACTACTGCTTCGAACATGGTCACTCTCCTCCTGTTGTTGTCCTCCCGAGTACAGATCACCTGTGGTGGGTTAGTTTGATTGGGTTTCTTGGGTTGCCGTTTGGTGCGGTGTGGCACAGAATACCTGCACTCTCCAGGAGAGATGACTCCACAGTAATCCCAGTCATTGTTGTCTGTTGTGTAGCACCAGCTATATCCCTTGCCATGGTCTCCACAATTGTGATCTGAGCGACAAGGCACACCTCTGTAGGTGACGTCTGGCGCAGGTGAGCAGTAGCCCCAGCTACCATGAATGTGGCACCAGAAGTAACGAGAATACTGGCAGTCATCAGTGCAGTGTTTTCGGGATATGGTGTCATGAATCACTGCCTTTGGCTCCACTCGTCCACACTTGTCCCAGCCTCCTTTGTCCAAATAGCACCAGTGGTAATCTCGTCCATGTGTGTCACAGGGATGGTCTTGGCGACAGGCGTTGCCTTTGTAATCAACGTTTCTTCTTGGTGAGCAGTAATCCCACCCCTTTGTGGAAAGGCACCAGTAGTAGTTCTGACCGCGCGTTTCACAGCTATCATAACACGGCATACCATATGTTAAGGTGTAATGGTTTAAGTCCTCTATCACATCTCCACAGTATCCCAAACCCGAGGCTGTTTCACACTGGTAGTAGCCATGGTCCTGCTGCTCACAACAATAAAAGCACACGTTTCCCTTGTAGTCCACCCCACTCATTGGTGAACAGTACTGTAGTTCTTCTCTGCCATCTGTCTTGTGTACTGTGCACTGGTATGTCTGCAATAAGCCCTGAGGATGACAGTCGCCGGTGCATTTTATCCCATGGTGGCTGTAGAATGTTTTTCCAGAGGTGGACCATGGAGAGACGCAAAGGACAAGAGTGAGGAAGAGTGAGGGGAGTCTCCTTTGATCCTTCATTTTAGCTCTGTAGAGGACGAGAGAGAGGAGAACAACTCTTTACAATCATACATCAGTAAGAGCAGGAAACACAACACCAAACTGACGTATGTCTGCTCATATTGTTGGGCTTTGTTACAGTGAGATGCTGATGGTAGTTTGGGTT
>NW_005191404.1:0-2234 GCF_000239375.1 Pundamilia nyererei
CAAACCTGGTAAAGACCTATAGTAAACGTTTGACCTCTGTTATTGCCAACAAAGGTTATGTTACAAAGTATTGAGTTGTATTTTTGTTATTGGCCAAATACTTATTTTCCACCCTGATTTACGAATAAATTCTTTACAAATCCTACCATGTGGATTCATGGATTTTTTTTTCACATTCTGTTACTCACAGTTGAAGTGTACCTCTGGTGCAAATTACTGACCTCTGTCATCATTTTAAGTGGGGGAACTTACACAATCGGTGGCTGACTAAATAGTTTTTTGCCCCACTGTATGTGTACACGTGCAACCCCCAAATAGCCACTTTTCTCTGCTTTTTACTCTCTGGAACCTTACAACAAAACAGCTTCTTAATACTTCCAAGGTGTGTGGCTGGCTTTGCTTCAAGGTTGTAACACCCCTTTACTGGGGCCGTTAAAGCATTTGTGCAAGAAAGGGAAACGTCAAAGCACAGATCACACACATACAGTGTTTGGCATTTGGTCAGGGCTGGCAAGGAAGTAGTGAAATGTGCTACTTCTCCACAGCAGGGGTTGAATGGGGCTCTCAAGGGCTGCAGCCTAGATTTGTGTTATTGGGATCTGAGAAATATATTTATTTTCTGAAACAAAGGCCAGCAATTAAAATGAAACTAAGGTCAGTGAATATGCTGTGTTATTCCAACATCAAGTCACCTAGAAGTGTCTGAAATGACCTTTCAGATTGTGGTTTGAATTTACATAGTGATTAGCCAAGTGTGCAGAAGTCAAAAAGAAGGCTTATGGTCTAACTTCTAGTACACATTCTACGCGGCAGTGTTTGTGAACACCTAAGAATATGAATGCCTGTAAGGCATAGCCCAAAGATTCATTCATTCATTGTATTAACTCATTCACTGCCATTGACGTCTATAGCCGTCAATTGCAGTGAATGAGTCAATGGGTTTAACTCATTCACTGCCAATGGCTGGCAGTGAATGAGTTAATTATTCCATTAAGACACAAATGACAGACTGAGATCAAGGAACTAAGATCCAACCAAGAAGATACATTTTGATTAACAGTTCCATGGATTTTATGCTTGATTCCTCTCTATTTGAAATGATCTGGAAAAGAGAGGTACATAAAGACTTGGCATTTTGGCTCAGTCACAGAGTCCTAGAGATCAGTCAGTGATCCACTGGGAACCACTGATTACCAGCTTCCAATAGCTGCTCTTAGTTGCTGTGAAGTTTCTAAAACCCAGTTCATGCAGGCCTAGAGATCAGTTGGCAACTATCTGGTAACAACTGGTTAGGAAAAATACTGATTCTGCAACTGGTTGGTGAGTAGTTGCTGGCAGTCTCTAGCATGGCATTCAGAGTTGCAATGAAAAGCAGGTTGCTGCAGTGAATAGTAGTTTGCATGGAAAACACAAATTTGTCTGCAAATACTTGCAAACTACTTGCCAAGTTGTAGTGAAACAGTGAGAAATGTGAAAAAAACTAGAAATGTTATCCTCCCAAGTAAAAGCTTTGCTGTTTCACTACCACTTGGTAGAAAATTTCACTGGGCGACAGCCAGCGGCCTCCAGCCAACACTCGCCAATAGGGCTGGGGGATATATCGAGTTTTTAAATGGGACGATCGTGGCTCAAGAGTTGGCAGTTCGTCTTGAAATCGGAAGGTTGCCGGTGCGAGCCCCGGCTCCGACAATCTCGTTCATTATGTCGTTGGGCAAGACACTTGACCCGTTTCCTACTGGTGGTGATCAGAGGGCCCGGTGGCGCCAGTGTCCGGCAGCCTCGTTCTGTCAGTGCGCCCCAGGGCAGCTGAGGCTACAATGTAGCAAGCATTGTGCAGGTTAAAATGAATGAGCTCATATTAGGCAACTTAAATAAACTGCTACAACCTACTCTTTCTAGAGTCTACGCCCTCTTCCTCCATCAATGCATTTCCCAATAATTGCTACGTACATACTGAACTGCTAACTGATTTGCTGAGATGAGGGTTGTCCCACCTGTCCCTAAAAAGTTATTAAAGTTCTTCAAAAGAGTTCTTCAAAAGATGGCGCCAGCAGTATGCACGGCGACACGTCCGCTAACCCTGCTAACTTTGCTTTGGCTTTGGCTAGCCTTATCCTTCTCCATTCTATCCCAAAATGCTCTCGCTCTGCGTGTGTATAATCGCCAGTTACTCCTTGAAATCAAAGCTTCATATGACCTCGCTCTTAAACAATCGGTGGTAGGAAATGCTTATG
>NW_005191405.1:0-2230 GCF_000239375.1 Pundamilia nyererei
GTGAAACGTCTTCAAGCAACTTAAAGAAGTCCAGACGCTTTTCTTTGCAAGCTCCTTTGACTACGATGACCTGGATGACTGAGAACCTTCACAGACATATATTCAAAAGTGTTTCACAAACAGAAAGCTAAAGAAAGGCCTTACCAGATGACCTTCCATTAACTTTACCTATCTTTAGAAAAAAAAAAAAAAATCATATTTGTTTAAAATCCCATTTAAAAAACACTTACGCAGTGAGGTACATCCACTGTGTGGTATTTCCAGCCTTGACAATTTGTGGCCGGTGGCCCGTTTTAGAAGGCTGTACCAAACACCAAGGCGATCAGCATCACGAAGAGACTCAAATTCGATAAACACCTGAAACACAAGAAAGAAAATTTATTCTGAACATTTTAATTTTACCTTCTAAATGTTAAAAATAAGTGCTAAGCACACGTGGAAAGAGTGAACTAAGCACAGCTTTATTGTGGAGTTCACTGGATTCAAAAGTCAGAAATCCTGGCTCAATGATGCACTGGAGCCGTGCTCAACGTGACCCCTGCAGTAATGCTCTAATGTGATGAACACTAGCGCTTCTCAGCAATCTGTCTTTACTATCTCTATAGTTTTGCGGTTGTGCTTTCCTCAAGATAAGTAGCATCCAAATCCATACACATTATCTCTTTTTAAGGATGGATTTATGAGGGTTGGTGCATGTCATTTAGTTTGGTGTGTAAGCAGTTAATCTGTCAATTTTTCTGTATGGTTAAGAATACACTTACACAAGCACATATCTCATTCGGCCTTTCACAAACTTCTAACACATGCACTTGTTGGCATTTATGAGTGTTTATACCTTGTTGAGAAGAGGCAGGTAGTTTCTTATAAAATCCATTTTTTTCAAAGCTTCTCTGAGATCCCGGGACTCGCCTGGTGAGATGTTCCTGATGTAGATTGTTCGTGCTCCATTGTCAGTCACTTGCTGCTTCGAGAAAACCGGGTTAACGTGAAAAAAAAAAAACCAACCCACAAACAGTATGACATTCGAAACATTCTCATACTACAGTTCCAAGATTAAGGTCATAAGTTTGCACTTACATTCACAGCAGGTATGCACCCTGGCAGCTATCTTCTTTATTCAAATTTATAATTGCAGCTCTTGCTGTTTTTGATAACACTAGTTGAAAAAATATTTAAACCAATGTACACACAGTGCTGTGAAAAACGCATTTGGCTCCTTCCCAATTTTGTAGTTTTTTTTGCACATGTTTCAAATCATTAAACAAATGTTTAAAAAAAAAACAAACATACAAAATGCAGTTTTAAATTTTTATTGCAGGAAAAAAAGTTCTCCAAACCTTTCCTAACCCCGTATGAATATCTGAAAAAACGGGTACGGCCCCATTTTTCAAGGTGTTTTGACTTGGATGTGAGTGCTTCCAGTTATGACTTTATACTCTGACCAATAAATCTAAAGGTATTCTAGCGTAGTCTTTGTTCCTGAGATATGTGTGTTACTTACATAGCACAGCCGTTTCATCAGAGACTTATAAAACTCAAGCTGAAAGAAAAAAAAAAAAAAGTTAAAAATCATTACATCACTTTGGATTCGGTTTGATTTATTTCAGCTTAAAGATGTTTTTTTTCTACAAAAAGAAAATATTTTTAAAAATTTATAATCACACTTTAACAAAAGAAGAAGCAGAAACAGATTATTTTCGAATAATTTTAATAACATCTGTCACAACAGTAAAGTGCACTATCTACACACATTGCTTACCGGCGTCATTAAAATGTCACCCTTCTCAACCTGCAGTCGAAGTTTAGACCCATTGAGAATAAAATCATGTTTTTCTGATGCTAGCACGATGTTTTTAGCTGCCACTGCTGTCGGCATGAGGGCAAAAGCCTGAAGGAAAAACAAACAACCAAACACTGATTTCAACTGAATAATCATGAAGACAGGCACTCACAAAATATGTATTAACTAACTAAATGTTAGTTAGGTCGTCTTAGAAAAGACATTTAGAATCCCATTAAAATGAAGGTAATAATCCAGCCCAATGCAAATTCATGGCCTGGTGCTTACCATGCGCGCCTGTGGTATAACATAGATCGTATCGTCGTAATATTCAAATCTGTGTCGAGTGAGCAGACCGGCGATGTCCTCCTCTGCGTAACAGCCATCGTGATACTCTGGCAGGTTGCTTATTAACAGCACCTTGTAATCAAGCGAAACAAGCTGTGCAAA
>NW_005191406.1:0-2230 GCF_000239375.1 Pundamilia nyererei
GCTCTGGCACATCAGAATATGAGCTGTGATTTATGGAGACTAGAGCAAGAGGGGACTCTTGTCACTTTCACAATGCTTCTGGCATCTACCTTGAAGCTACGAGTGACCGTGACCTTGGCTGTGAGTGTGTGATTATGTCTGTGGGCAAGTGCTTGTGCCCAGGTCTGTGTAAGAGTGTAGTTTGTGGCTGTAGCAGCACAGCAGACTCTTATCACTAAGTGCCCTGTGCTGTGGCGCCAATGAGATAACATCACAACACAGCTTCTTTCAGAGCTCTGCCAAACATCCCTCTTCCTGCTCTCAAAACCCTGCTATCTCGTCCACAATATTACCGTAGCCCTCATCTTCTAGAAGAAATAAGCCTCCCAAAAAGGACTGATACAATATACCATCTCTCAACATAAGAGAGGCACAAGGCAGGAATTTTCAGGCGCCTTTGCAATAAGGGTTCAATCACACTGCGGGAGAAGGGGGAGAAAGTCACAATACTGATGACTTCTTATTTTTCTCTAGCAAAAACTATTTTTAGTTGAGGCCAGAATTTGAACTTGTGTCGTCTGGGCCAAATTAGATTTTACAGTTGCATACAGTTGCACAGTTCATAAAGGAGCCACAGAGTGATTCAACTGGAAAAAAAAATGAATTGCTCCTTTGCCCTCCCAACATTTGCTGTTATCTCAGAATAGCTGAAAGCTAGTGATAGCTGCTAGTAGTTTGAAAACAAATGCTCCACTTAACTAATGCATCCAACCTTGGCCATTGTTAATTTAGTAACAATACCCACAGGCTGTGAAATGCCTGTGGATGTACAAGAAACCTATATGTGACAAATTCGCAGTTGCCGAAATAAAAATATAAATTTTTTCCATGTAAAACATATGTATATTTTACATTGTTGTGTTAGTGCAACTGCAATAATTTACAAGTTTGAGGTCAATTTAGAACCTTTATATTTTTTGAATCGTCGCTGCATCACTCTTTAGCATAGTTTTGCAGTACTTAATGAGGTTTGCTGTCACCGATAATTATAACTGCTAACAGCAGCATTGTTCATATACTTCTTTGCCTCTTTAAGCTATCATAGCCTTTAAAAGGTTTATTGCACACTTACCAGAATAATATTAGCATTAATTTAGAGGATTCATCTCCTAACACAGTCCAAATATGCAGTCTCTTTTTAGTAATCTGTTTTGGTTTTGATTAACTCCCAAACCTCTCTCTTCAGCTCATAAATGCTCGACTATACTAACCATCTATGTAGCAATCCGTCCGCTGTTTGGTGCATTAATAGTAGTGATAATAATTGCTTAAATATGCACTTAAACACATTAACTTGTGTTTTTAGACATAACCAACAGTGGATTTTAAATTACACAATTAAGAGGAGATTAAAATGCAGACTTTCAGCTTTAATTCAAGGGGTTTAATAGTAAATATTAAATAGTAATAGTAAAAGTATTGCGGTTCAATAAAGTATTGCATTAACGGTTAACAGTGCATCATATTCAAAGGCTCAAAAGTAATTAATTGACAAGCAGCTTTGTGGCCAGATGCAGTCTGTTCCCTTGATGTTTCATGACAAATTAAACCAATAAAAACATCTGTATTTGACTCCAAGTGTATAAGTTGTGTTTTCACCGGATCTCTCAATATGATGTCGGCAGAGATTCTGACGTGAGTGAGGGAAGCGGCCATTAGACCAATAAACCAAAGTAAACCCATAGAGTGATCACAAACACTATGAGAGTGGCCAAAAAATTTGGTACATTTTTAAAAAGAATGAACACACTGACCAGCTCAGCAACCCCAAAAGGTCTGAAACACCACATAATAAAACTGAGTTGGATGATCACAGAATTATTTCCATGGTTAAAAAAAACAACAACTTCAAATTAAAAACCAAATGACAGGCGGAGTGAAAAACTTTAAATTGTACCTAGATGATCAATGTTCTGCTGGATCCTAGCATCTTGATCCACCTACTCACTGCTGCAGACCATGCATACACATGGCACTGCCCTTTGGCACAAAAGAGACAATAAAGGACCCATGGCGTTGACCTGGTTTGCAATTGCAAATTCCTTTGATTCTAGCTAAATCTGCATCCATGGAATGTGCTGAAACATACCGGATCTAAGGATGCCCCACCCCGGAGCTGACAGGACCCAAAGGATTTGAGGCCAATGTTTCAATACTGCAGGACAAACCCATAGGACCCCCAGCAGATAAG
>NW_005191407.1:0-2229 GCF_000239375.1 Pundamilia nyererei
CGGCAGGTGTATTGGCTGCATTTTTAGATAAATAGTTGTATATGTTTACAAAATGTGTGCATAAGTTTTCAAAATGTACAATTTATATTTGCATTTCAAGTTATAAAAATAATTTACTCAACACGTCTGTGTTTTTCTTTACAGTAAAATAAAAACTACTACTAGGATTTTAAGTTCTTTGTTCTAGGACACAAAGTTCTTTGTGTGATTTCAGCTCAGTAATACTAATGCAGTATGTTAGTGAAAAAAGAACTTAATTCAGACACGTGAGGTTAAGCTGAAAGGAATGATGGCAAACAAGGCAATGGGAAAAAAAATAAATTGAAACAATTTGAGGGTGAAATACAAACGTAAACTCAAAAGGAGTCAAAAATAGCCGGTTGTATTTCGGACCTCAGAGGGTTAATCCAACAAATCATGAAAAATTTGGTTTAAATTTGTGTTAATGACAGCGCAGATTTCTGACATTTTGTGTAATTTAAACATGTAACAATTTGATTTTTTACTAACAAAAAAAGTGTGAAACTTAAGTTAGACTTGTGTTTGTAAATCAACCGCCCCATGTTGTGTAGCGTTCTGGATTTTATACTTATTGGGCTACATATTTATTTATTATACAGATTATACAGTACATAACATCAAAAGTCACATGTTTTATGCAACTAAAGTGTTTAATTATGTGGGTTATAGACAATAATTAAGTTATAGACTATATTTACATGAAAAACGTGTATACTTACTGCATTTGAATCATTTTAACCATATGTAACCCTGCATATGTGTTTGAATAAAAAAGGCCTTGATTTTGCCACCCCATTTGATTTCTTTGCCACCCTCTTGCCACCCTAAGAAAATTTCTCTAGCCCCTGCCTAGCTACCCTGTCGAGTGGTATCTTAAATAATTCATTATCTCTAAAACACACGATGATTGAAATGTGCTCAGGACTTACACAACATACACACAAACAAATTATGAGCTGGACAGAAGAAAGAAGAGAAACATTAAAAAAGCAAAAGAAAGTTTCATAAAAGTTTTACTTCTACTGCTGAAAACCAAAATAATAATAAATATAACTGAGATCTCAGATTACAGTCCTTCTGTTGATGAAATCTGAAGATGCATTTATTTCTTAGCTTGTCTTACCCTAGATGTACCACTAGACATTTACCACTAGTACACTAGGAAAAGGAGCATAAATAAGAGATACAGTAGTATTTATCTAGTGACTTTCTTATCTTACCAAGTACTCAAAGAGCTATGTGTAACAACACATTTAAGCTACTTGCTAACTTGTTACCATTTGCTGCCAACTCGGTATTGAAACTATAAAGAAAAACTTTTTAGATAAGGCCAAGTAATTTGAAATTTCAGGTCGATCATACAAATTATTTTAGAGCAAGTCCCAGTTGTACCTTTCAAATATTTTACAATGGAAACTGTTCAGGTCTGCTCAAAACTAGGGTAGCCAACATTTTTTGAAGACAACAATCAGCCTTTTTTTGTCTGTTTGTTTCTGTTTTATTAATTTCTTTTTAATTCATGTCGTCTGAGAGAGACATAGTCTGCTGCATGTCCTCTGGGTTTTGTTTTCAGAAGTTTCAGAAAATCTAGCCAGTTGCAGAAGAGTAGCAACGCTTATTCACACCTGATGTCTGGCGAGAAATTTCACAGTGGGGAGTAAGAGATGGTGGTGCAGTTGCAAGTAAGGTTTTACAAGGTAAAGCAGAGGTCTACCATTCATGAAGTCAAACTTGACAAAACAATATTATGTTATTGTAACATAAACAATATTTGTTCATATACTAAGGTTGGGGGATATGTAAATTTTCCAACCGAGAATCGTCAGTCCAATAATCGACGATGGGCGATACATTCTTGCATGCGCAGACTTTTTGATGGGCGGAGAAATATAAGCATGCACGGACTGATTTGCGCATTTACGACACAGAAGTCCAAACATGGACGAACTAATTTCCCAAAAATATTAGGGCTGTCAGCGATAACGCGGTAATCATGATTAAAAATTTTAACGCGCTCACCCCATCTGGAGCGCAGAATGACCAAACTTTTGACTCTGTCTGTGCTCCAGATGGGTTAATTGTTAATCACGTTAGTCGTGATGACAGCGCGTTAAGGCTGACAGCGCTAAAAAAATATAAAGTTGGGATGAAAGAGATAAACCTAAGTATGTAGCCAAAGCGGTGTGCCACTTGTGCACACGTATAGTG
>NW_005191408.1:0-2227 GCF_000239375.1 Pundamilia nyererei
TTTTGGGACAATATCCGTGATGCACAGCATGATTGATGTCTCAAGGCATAGTTGCTTTGCTTGCAAAGCTACATGCCAAAAATCTGCTATCTATAATTCTAATGATTCTATGCAAGAAATCTAAAGACGAGCTGCATTGTCTAACCTGGTCTTTGACTACATTTTTGAAACTCTAAATATTTCTGCAGATGCTGGTTTTTGGAAGGGGAAAACATTTGAGATGCTAAAAAATTCTACTTGCACTCGTTTTCTTGACTGAAAGCTGCCTGACAGCTTTTTAACTATTAATAATGTATTTTTCAACTCCAGCTTCAAGAAAAACAAGACACATTAATAAATAGAAATAAGGCATAACTTCTTGTAAATCCATCCTGTGAGAAGGAAAGGGTGAGGAGAGTTTTTTCACTTTTGTTGACCTGTAGCTGAGGCAATCTGAGAGAGGAATAAACACACAACATCATACCAGAACTTTACACTGAAACCTTAAAACACACTTTTACTGACTTTTTGCCACATGGGGAAAGCAGTGATAGAATGACCAGTGCGGCCACAGTAAATACAGTCTTTACCTGCAAATCTCCTCTGTCATTCCTCCTGGGTTAAGCAGGCTCTCCATACCCTCATTGGCTCTCTGACATTCTTGCCGGAAGAGCTTTTTAAACAGAACCAAAGACGGAGAAGACTGGGAAGAAGAAGTAGGAGGTATGCTGCAAGATATGGTCATCTTGTGTGGCTAACTTATCTTTTATTTGCTCATTTAATGCATGAAGAAACAAACATACCATAGCTTCAGCATCTCAACCTCCCTCTACAGCCAGCGTGTGGAACTCAATTGCAATCGTTACATTGTCATTAGTTGAGCAAGCATTTAGCCGCTAAGAACAAAAAACGTTATTCACATTGGCAAAAGTTATTCCTCAAAGCAGATCACAACTGTGAAATAGCAATGTGTATAGTGTTGCCTGCAAGCATCCAGCTCTTTTTGCCACACATAGCCAAACACAATAAAAGCTGCATTTAAACAAAAACAGTTATGTGTTAAACAACGTCTTCTTTAGTACAGCTAAATTTAACCAAGAATGATGTAAAACTTCTGACGTATCTACCAAATGAAAGAAGATGTATCTCAAAACTTCTTGCTCATTGTCTCACAGTCTAAACCGTAACAAAATAGCTGTTACATCCCCACATGAAAGCTAGGCAAGGTGGGCGGGGAACAGTTACAATTGGATCCAGGTTGGAATGAAAAGGACGCCAGGCAGAGGTCTTTAACTTATAATCAGGCTTTATCGTAACCAATTAAACCAATAACCATATAAAAAGTCACAACAGAAAGCGACAGCAACGCTGCTTTAACAGTAACTCAGACAGGCCAACCCAAAGAAATGAAGGCCACTTCAACTAAGAAAACAATTATAAGGAGTCAACAGAAAGAGACAGCAACGCTGCTTTAGCAATAAACCAGGCAGGGCAATCCAATGAAATGGAGGCCGCTTCACCTAAGAAAAACAACCACTCAGTTGAGAGCTACTCAAAAAAGTAGTACTCCCTAGGCCAGACCTAGCCCCCCCCCTTACATTCACACTACGCTTTGGAGTTGACGTAACGCCGCAATGCATTGTGGGAGCGCGGCACCATGTTTCTGGGCCACGAATCAAAACAAACACTGTTGGAAGGACGGTTGCTAGAAACAAGCTTAAAAGCAACTCAAAAGAAAAAGGACGATATAGAGACAGATTGCGTCTGGATGCAAAGAGACGGTACTTGCAAAAAATAGCGTGCATTGGAAATGTGGACCCGTAAAAAATACGGCAGTGGAGTAGAAATCCTGAAGACCAACCACTATTGACGTAGCCTGATATATTTTCGTACCTTGTCTGTGGAGTCAGCGCGTACAAGGTGAACCAGTTTCACAATTATAAATCTCTGGAGGCGCACATCCAATTCACCAATGTTTGGGTACAAGATTTGCATATTTTTAAGCCTCCACGTTGTGAGTACGTCGTCATTCAAACAAAATTAAGTCAGCTTGAGTAATGAGAGTACAACGCGTTTGATTTCCCTCCGAACATTCAGATTAGTGCAAGCATAAATTCATTCAGGAGGGGGAAATTACAGTGAGAACATGTGGAGGCTCTGTTAGATGGATAACATAGTGAGTTCAGTGCACTGATGTGACATTGTCCTGAAGGATTTAGTTATTCTCTGTGGTTAAAGAAATTGCAAT
>NW_005191409.1:0-2225 GCF_000239375.1 Pundamilia nyererei
ATGGCAACTGCCTCAACGCTACCCGAAATTGAACCTCCACCACCCTCATTCAGAACTTGCCCATTCATCTTTAGCAACGAGCTCCAAATCTTTCAGGGGCCATTACTGTGATTATGTTCCTACTTAGGATTCAATGCGTTCTTCTTTCTGTGCATTCTGATCTCATTAGCAGCTAATGAATTATCTTTGGCACTTTCCAGATTAAACCAGTGAGTAAAGTTCATGACACACCCCGTCAGTTTCAGGCTTAATCTGCATGCAGTACCACTGTTTTGCACATTTATAAACATACCAGAGCAACAGAAACATCATTAACTATACATGACTTCCTACGCAGCGACAGGTTCTGTCATTACTCAGCGGTAAATCACAACCCGTCTACACTTCAGGCAGGTGAGTTGTTGCACAGAGTTTGTATTGAGCTCTATTACAGTTGTGGGATGTTTTAATTACACTTTTTGGGGGGTAATATTAGTTACATTTTCTGCTTTCCAACTTGAATTTGAAGCTACAGAACTACTGTACTACTACAGTAAGATTGGATATATTTACAATACAGATTGTTATATCTCTCACTTGTATAAGAAGCCAAATATGACAGAAAGCAGACACAAAATACTAAAAAAAGAATAATGTTGGATTATAATTTGTGTAAATCCATAATTGCATGGATAGAATTATTTGTGTTCAGGAAATAAAAACATACTTAACATTGCTTTGAGCAGCACAGGCAGCAGATTTTGGATAATTGTTAATTTTTTTTTTTTATCAGATTTTGTTTTTTACATAAAGAAGTGACGCTATCTATATAATCCATATATAATCAACTACCAACACCCAGTAACAGTTGACACTGATCTCAACTGATAAGAGCTGCAAGTTGCCAATCTAATAATCCTCAAATAGCACCTACAAGATTTTCTTTCTTACACCTGTATGTTCATTGTACTCACATATAGCAACCATGGGCAACAAACCTTCAGCAAATCAGGAGCTAAACACAGAAAAGACGACTATCTTTCAATGTTCATTTTCAAAGTCAGGACCCCAGATAGCTACTTTTTTCACACCCAAATGATAAGGGCAAAAGAAAGGATCTAGGAGTATATCTGAACAAAACTCCACATGAGCCAAAAAAACTGGAGCTCACCCTGGATCATCAACAAAGGGCCAGTAGTTATTCAGACCTGGTTTACATTGGGGATGGGATGTTTGCATGTTTAATGGAGCGTGGGGATAACAGTGAAATTGAACAGATGGCTTTCTCAATTTTTAGCTACAATGAAGTCAAGAAGGGCACTGAAGAGTAAATACATTTACTCAATATGCTGTCTCTTATCAGGGGCTGAGCTGCGTGGTGGCCATTTTGGTTTCACACACACAAACAGATGTGACTGTGGTGCTGTTGTACATGTTGGGGCTTCTTTTTTTTTATTGTGTCTCCAAATTGTCTCTCGTGTATGACAGGTAATTTTTGTTTAATCCAGGAAATACTATAACTCTGAAACTGCATATCATTATACTGAGTCTTTGTGTTAGTATTATATGTCCAGTATCCATTCATGAGCTAAGTCACAGCTATTTCACTTTATAAGGGTGCTGTGTTATTTTGATGATTTGATTTTAATTGATTTTAATGGTGATAACATAGAAACTCGTGACTGATATAAATACTTAGGACTATGGCTGGATGCTAGATTCACTTTTGAAAACCACGTGGAACAAGAAAATTAAAGATGAAGATTTTTATATTGAAACTAATTTTTGTTTGTCATTCACAAGTTGTAAGATCATATTACAGACCAGATTTTGTCTGCATTTGGTTATTGTAGTACTGTTTATACGAATGCTGAAGCCTCTTCATTTTGTATATCGTGATTAATCACAGGTGATTGTTTTCTTACTTACATGTATCTTATATGAAAAAGTGGGATGGTGCTCCCTAGCAAAACGAAGACAGCAGCATTGCATTATGTTTATTTGTAGGCCTAATTTTGACTTTAGTTTATTTTAGATATAATAAACATGACAATTCTATGAAATGATACTGTACTCATGAAATTCTAAACAAAATAAATATATTTTACCCTAAACAGAAACAGGATTGGTTAGAATAAAAGTCATTGATATACAGGGAGTGCAGAATTATTAGGCAAGTTGTATTTTTGAGGAATAATTTTATTATTGAACAACAACCATGTTCTCAATGAACCCAAAAAACTCAT
>NW_005191410.1:0-2224 GCF_000239375.1 Pundamilia nyererei
TGAGAAGATATGCAATGCAGAGAAGAAAGTGTATTTTTAACTTCTTTTATGAAATCCTAAAGAAGTAGCCGGTTAACCCTAAGCTGTATCACACTTCTCTTTACCGAGCACAAGCTTCTTTTGGAGACGGTAATTGGAGCGAGCGCTCGTTCTGCAGAGAGAAGAAAGCAAAAGCAACGTTTTGATAGGCAGTGAGAGTGTTTTAATTCATGCCACCCATCCCTGTTCATTGTGGTGTGATATAATAAAAAGCAAATTTAAAAATGGAGCGAGGGATGGAGAATATCTTAACGTCTAATCAGCCTAACACCCACCACCCTCCAAAACCCATCCCTCTTTGCGAATATTAATCAGTTCATTTACTCTCAGGAAGTCACATCTTGCATTTGACAGGTAATTATGTCTGCGCCTGTGTGTTTGCGGGTGCGCGCATGTTCATGTCTGCGCTCACTCGCGTGTTCGTCACACGTCCTGTATTTGCATGTGGCGCTGTATGTCATAACCTGTGGTCAGCTTCGGCCCAGCAGCCAGTGCGATGAGGGATATTGCGTCCATCCATCTATTTCTCTCTCATTTACACAAGACTGTCTGTGATGATACAGCACTCGCGGGCGGCCGTGGGATATTCAGACAGGCTTCCAGGCTGCCTGTTTGAACAGGTGGTTTTCGCTGGTTTCTAATTAACTGCTACACTGACTCTTCCCAATCAACTCTTCGAATGAATCAGACAAACCTTTTGCAAATATTAGGATTATTTTCAGTTGGATTGATTTGAGTTAATTATTCATCAGGATAGGATAGGTGTAAACAGTTTCCAAACTGCTTTTTTTTTTAACTTGGAAGGGATGCTTTAATCAGTGCGTGTATCTCGACTGCAAGCAGTGAAGCTACTGAGAAGATCGCTCTGTTCTTTGTAAAAATAACAAGCTTAAGGTCTGTCAGATTTACTGTGAAGCAAGCTGTACCACATGGTGGAATTACAAGTCTGTTTAGCTCCCCCCCCCTCCAACATGTTAACTGTGTTACGCTGAGTAAAATCCTCTGTAATCTGCTGCCATTTTCATCGTTTTTCTTAGTCTACAGTTTCTACCACTGTTGCTACTGTTGTAGTAAAAACAATAGAGCTCTAATCTTCTTTATTGCAAAAAAGACAAAACAATGAAAGAAAATATATTTTATAAAAGAAAAAAAGCTAATCTAACCTAAACCCCACAAGAAATAATCCAAATAAATAAGAGAGAACTGTGTTTTCAAATCAGCATCCTTACACAAATTTAAATTCAGATCTCCTTGTTCAAAGTCTCAGGATTGATTGATGCCTGTTTTGTCTCTACGCTGTCACGTTAGACGTGCCACCATTGAAACATACGTCATTTCGCTCATACGAGGTGTGATCAGCAGAGGTGGCAAAAGTATAGACATTCTTTACTAAAGTATAAGTACTGCAGCTTTACTTAAGTAAGGCTACATCTACACTAGCCTGGATAAATTTGAAAACAGCGTTTTTGTCTAAAAACGCTCCGTGTCCACACTATCGTTTTCAGTCATTTCCGAACAGTTGTTCATCCACACTGAAACGACTGAAAACGCTTAAGTTCCTGTATTGCGCATGCCTGAAACGTAAGACTATTCAACCTGCGTCATTTCTGTCTGCCGATTATTTACTTTCCGGCTCTTTGAAACGGGGCAAAATGTCGAGAAAAAGCAGCGAGTTTTTTAAATGGACTCACAATGTTGTTGCTGCGAGTAACAGAAAAGTACAAAGTTGCAAAAGCAAGTGAGAATTAAAGACTTTAAAGAAAAGCTATGTGGACATGGGTGTGACTTTGTGCTGAACATTGGGGGGGGTGTTCAAGATCTCAGTCTAAATAATGATTAAACATGCAACTATTTTGCTGGTAATACCTGAAACAAGTAAAGAAAATCAACAGCCTGTTTATGCAAGATAATTCATAATTTTATTGAGGGGGTTATATTGGCTGGGTCTGATTATTGGGGGGGTCATAGCCCCCCTAACCCCCCCTGGAAGTGATGCCCCTGTATGTGGAGCGTGTACAAGCTGATATTAATCTTTAATAGGGCTGTAAAAAAAATGCGTCATCGTTTCCAAAAGCCTGCGGTTACGCTGTCCACACTGCGGCGCAAAAACGGCGTTTTCAAATGTATCCGCTTTGGAGAGCGTTTTCAAAAAAGCTACGTTTTCCTTGACCAAAAACGTCATCTC
>NW_005191411.1:0-2224 GCF_000239375.1 Pundamilia nyererei
CTCTGCTCCTGCCTCCCCTTTCCCTCATCCACCTGCTGGTCTCCACCACTTGCTAATGTTACTGAATCTGTGGAAGCCCGATGCCACCACCAAACAACTGAGTTATTTTTACACACCTGCCAGCATCTGGCCAATCCAGTTCGTTAATCTTAATTATGCAAATTCTCAAGACCACTGATCAATAACCATGAGTCCCATTCACAGAGAGTTGGGGAATGGCTGCAATCACAGCATTGTAAGATGGTGACAGATGTACCTTTAGGCCCGATCCTAAGGGGACCCGATCCTTGGGGTGGACCAATTTTTGGCGCAGCGTGTTTTGGGGTTTAACAGCCACAGAGACCTGGTGTTTAGAAAAATGTGTCTCAGCTGCTCTGATACTCCTGACACATATGGGATCACTACAGGTTTTCGCTTGGGCAGCGGTTGTCCTTCTCTCCTGGATCGGCTGGAGCTTTCTTTAGGAGTCTTTCCAGCTTTGACAAAAGTCCAGAATTTACATAATTAAGATTAAGGAACTGACCTCCCAGCACATTGTTCCTCAGTGGGCTGGTTTCAGTCATTATGCAAATGTCCTGTTTATAAGATTGAAACCTGCAGTCAGCTGAGACTGAAGACGTCACCTGATGATGACGAAACGTTTCTCCCACAAAATGCTACATCCAGATGAACAGAAGCAACTTTTTGGAGATTTACTTTCCTGGATGATTGAGAATTGTTACACCCCGGCCCAGGGAAAACCGGCGTGCAACAAAAGGAAAATTTAAAAAAAGGAAAATGCCCCCACACTCCCTGCTCTCAAGGAAGACGAACCAAAAAAACAACTGCCACGGATTTTGCAACAGCCAGCCAGTTTATTAAGTCCCAAAAGGTAGCGAGGGTCAGGGTGAGCATGGCCAAAACAACAAACAAAAGCTTTAGAAATGAAATGCAACTGGCTCACCTACACGGAAAACCCCAAGAGCAAATTACAGGTGTCTTACCTGCCTCCACGGTACTTGCACTAAGTACCGCAGCAATTTCCTAATGTTGTAAACCTGCTCAACATTTGGCAATAAAACCCTTTCTGATTTCTGATTTCTCCCTAACCAAAAACAGGAGAAAAGGTTCCCAAAGAAAATGGCCCCCAAAGCACTGGCATCTACCTCGAGCTTGAAGGGACGTGTAAAGTCCGGGCCGGCAAGTACAGGAGCACTGCAGAGGAGAACCTTGGCAGCTTCAAAGGCAAACTGACATGTCTCTGACCACATGAATGGTGACTTAGGACTGGCAAGACTGGTTAACGGGACTACTACCTCAGAGACGTTTTTGCAGAAACTGCGGTAGTAACCGGCCATGCCTAAGAAACGACGCAGCTCGCGACGCGTATGAGGAGCTGGGAAGTCTAATATTGCCTGCACTTTCACGGCAACAGGGAGGACTCGACCTTGTCCTACTTGCTTGCCTAGGTAGGTTACCACAGCTTTTCCAAACTCACATTTAGCCAAGTTTAGTGTCAGAGAGGCATCACGCAGGTGGTCAAATATTTTGCTAAGGATTTTGAGGTGTTCAGTCCAGGTGGATGAATAGGTCACTATATCCAAATACACTTCACAATTTCTGACTCCATGTAACACAGTGATCATCAGTCGCTGGAATGTGGCTAAGGGCATTTCTTAACCCGAATGGCATAAAAATGGTCAGGTATAACAAAGGCACTGATTTCGGACGCACGGTTAGTTAACGGAAGTTTGCTGCGGCGACATCAGAGGCACTTGTGTCTGCTATTGGTGTTTCGACTACCTCGGGTAAAGGAAAAACTTTGCATCCAGCTAAATCATTCCCAAGAATGATGTCAATGCCCTCAACTGGCAACTGAGGTCGCACCCCAAGTTTAACTTCCCCTGATACAAACTGTGACGACAGCTGCACAGTGTGCAATGGCACACGCATGACCCCCATTTTAACTCCCCACGCTAACACGTCGGCGCCACAATACAATTGGGCTGAAAAAGGTAAAACACCCTCACAAATGAGTGACTGTTTTGCGTCACGCAGAATGTTAACAGCAAGTTTCTTCTCTCCTCCCACCAAAGAAGCACAACCTTTCGACACAAACGGTTTGAACTCGTCATCTATCCTGTCCTTCTCAGTTTTCAGAATCAGAATCAGAATCAGTTTATTGCCAAATGTTGAGCAGGTTTACAACATTAGGAAATTGCTGCGGTGCTTCAGTGCAAACATA
>NW_005191412.1:0-2223 GCF_000239375.1 Pundamilia nyererei
ATGACTGTTCCCACCACTAACACATGACCCTACGCTGTGTTCACTGCATCATTCCATGTTTGGCATTGATCACCACCTGCATTCATGTATATATCTATCTACTTAGCACTTTTAATTCTTATTCTTATTTTTATTTTTATATCTATTTAAGCGTTTATGACAGTATGTTTGCACTAAGCACCACAGCAATTTCCTAATGTTGTAAACCTGCTCAACATTTGGCAATAAAACCCTTTCTGATTCTGATTCTGATTCTGAAAAAATATGAAAACAAAAAGAAGATGCACATTCTCTGTCATATAGACCTGCATGAATAAACTTTCTGAATCCTTTATCATCCGCAACTGAAAATAGTTGTGGATGATTACTATACCTTTCTAATGTGACGTTGTCGTCCCTGGCTCTCTTTCTCTCTCTCTCCCTCCCGCTCTGTTCCTGTGCTACTGCGAGTGCAACTACCGCCCCTCCCCCCTCTTCCCAGCACAAAGCACAAGGCTCGCGTGCGGGGTGAAGCGGAAAAAAAGTGCGAGAGAGAGAGAGGGTGAGAGAAAAAATAAACCCTCCCAATAAGGAGCCGGCTCGCGTCATTCACTTCAATGAGTCGGCTCTAAGAGCTGTTTCGTTCGCGACTGACACATCACTAGTTACACAGAATCGAGGAAGATTTGAAGCTGTTGTATAATGGTGTCAAAATCCAAACACGGAGGGGTGATATGGATTTGTTTGGTGCTGTTGTCTCAGTTTGTGGTGATACACTTGCACAACATGAGCTGGCCGGTTTTAAGGAATAAGTTGGATTTGCATATAGTAAGTGTAGGCATTGCGAATGTACCTTTGACGAAATGCAAATAAATTTTGATGAACAGAAGTTTTACTAAAGGGACAATAGAAAAACATATTAAAGAATGTTGCGAAATAGAAAAAGCTTCTTGAAATCAGCTCTGAGAGCCACCTATGGTTATAAACAGAAGAAGTAAGCTAATTGATTTTCCTGCATTTGACTTAATTCAACAAACTCCACAGGATATAATGCATATCATTCTAGATGGTGTTGCGCCAATGGAAATTAAGTATGTGTTAAGCTATCTTCTTCTCTCTGGACAGCTTGAGTTGGATGTGTTCAATTCAGCCATGCAGAGTTTTCCATTGTCACCAATAGACATACGTGACAAACCCTGCTCCATCAGTGTCAGTACCCTGGCTTCTAATGACAATAAACTTAAACAGTCTTCAGGTCAAATGTTGATACTGTTAAAAATCATTCCTTTTCTGCTCAACACTATAGAGAAAAATGAATATGTCCAGTTTATTTTATTCAGATAGTTCAGGTTGTTTTTGCACCTGTTTTATCTGTACTGTGTATTAATACTGAAAAGTATGATTGAACATCATTTGAAACAGTTTAAGCAACTTTTTCCTGAGAATAATGTAACACCTAAGCAACATTACATGCTGCATCTTCCTGATCAAATTCTTCATTTGGGGCCTTTGGTAAGGTACATGTGCATGAGATTTGAAACCAAGCACTGTTTTTTTAAACAGTGGTCATCTAAACTGAACTTCAAAAATGTATACAAGTCTCTTGTGAACCATAATCACAGCTTTTTGAATGCTGTCAAAATGAAATGGGTACTCACCATCCAATTTTTGAACATAAAAAAGATTTGGGTCCTGTCTCTGAAGTTACAAACATGGAGTACATTACTGAAAAGATGAGAGGTTTTTTGGGAGTTTGTGGCATACAACATGGAGTCAAAGTAAAGTGGCTCATTCTTAATGGTAATAAGTACCTAAGTGAAAGATCTGTAATAATCACCAATACAAGTGACACAGTTCCTGTTTTTGGACTTATAAAAACATTTATGTGATAAACAGTTCATCATACTGTTTTGAATACCAGCTTTGTGAGATTGCTGGCTTGAATTGAGATCTTTTGGCGTATGAAGTTGCAGTGCCCAATCTTGCCCAGGCAACAGAATTCATAGATGCTTTAAAGTTGGTTGATTATGCATTATATTATCTAGTCAATTTCAAAAGCAGTCTGTATGTTCCTATGTATGGAACGCCAGGACTGCCATAATGAATTAATTAAATACACCATTAAATAATTAATTAAATACACCATTAAATAATTAATTAAATGTGGCAATAATTAATTAAAATTGGAATTAATTAATTAAATAAATAGTTATGACACATGTAATTAATTAATTATTGACACAT
>NW_005191413.1:0-2221 GCF_000239375.1 Pundamilia nyererei
GCAGAGTGAAACAGGGCTGTAATTTCCAGGTTTCTCTCATCCAATCAAATTCTCCCTGGTCTTACAATCGCTGATGTCACATCAACAAACTCCCAGAATTAATTTATCTTTGAACGGACTAAAGAAACACGGACTTTTAAAAAAAGCATAATTTGACAACTTTGCAGCTCAGGGTCAGAATCAAAGATGCTGCCTTCTTTGAAGTTTACATCATTGCTCACCTGTCTTGTCTCAGGACCAACTACTAAGCCCAAGTTTCATGTTTAATGCTTTAGGATTTTAATATGAGTATATTAGAATTGGCATATCATATCTGGTCTAAAGTTAGGTACAAACTAGAAGTGATTTACAGTGATGTGGTGACCTGACCATAGAAAGTATCAGTAAAAAAAAACAAAACTTCATTACAAAAAAAAACAAAACCCCAAACCCTGAAAACTTAGTCGGTGCTCATTTCACTTCCCGTTGGTGGCCTTTATTTCGCAACTACAGTCGTCTGCAAGTGACCAGCTGTCAGCTGTAAAGCGATGTGTACATGCAACTCAACTGCAGTGCATGTAGCTTAATAAACATTATATGTAACTAGTGTGTACTAGTAGCAGCAGCTACACCCATGTGACGCTGAATGGGAAGAGCTGTGTAAACTAGTGCAGCACATCAACGCTTTGTGGTGGTTTATATTGTTTTGCTTTTAGAAACCATTCAGGCATGTACTCAGTCAGATACTATCAGATGACACACATTAAACACACAAGAATGAAGTCATTATACACTGACATCGATAATGTCACACTGGGAACAAATCGGTAAATAATTTATTATGCTTACTGTTCCATTTCAGTGCACCACAGGTAGTCTTCCTTGCCATTCATGTCGACGGGCAGCGGTCCCATCTTCCCCTGCCTTATTGAGTTAGACTTTGTTGTGATAGTACGGACTTTGTCAAACTGCAGGGAGAAATGTCAAATTAACAGTGTTGAACACAAAATAATAGTCTCACGATTACACAAAAACTAATATTTTAAATTGTTGCCACACTATTAACCTAAAACTAAATCCAAACTAAACATGACCAATAAAAATAAATAAAGAAATAAAGAAATAAATGATGTTGACCTTTGCCTGGCGTCCGGATTCCAAACAATCCTGCAGAGTCACCTTGTCGTCTAGAGATGTAGCGAGAGGTCTATAAGAAATCCGAGACAAGAGTGTAAACTTGAGGCCAGTTAGCTTCAGGACTTTTTAGTACCACTCAAAACCAAACAATCAAAACCGAAGAAAAATAAATAAATTAAAAAGACATACAAATTATTTGATTATTGTGGGTCTGTTGAGGTTCTAGTTGCACATTAAAATCCTTGCTATGATCTGCAGTGAGTCAACACAAATATTTTAGCCTGTATTGGTACATACCTGTTCATGCCAGGCAGGTTTCCCCAAAAGTAGCGTGCTCTGTGCGCAGGACTGACTTTTATTGCATCGATAAGAATTGGATTACACTGCAATAGAAGGCAGAAAGCATACATTAGGCATTAAAACTTAATGCAGTCTGACCCTCCAACAGGCTGGTAGCTACCTTTACTTAAAGAAACATTACCTCCAGAAATCTGCAGATATCCGATTTGTCATTGGCACTCATGAAAACCACGTTTTCAAACAACCAGAAAAACGGACGGTTGTCGTCCTCTTTCGGCCTCAACAAGGTCAGTATGCGGTAGAACTCGAAAAAGAGTCTTCCAGTACCCTCTGCAGGATCAACAGGGAAACAATTTTATTTAAAAAGATGACAAATAAACCTTTACTGAGTCTTTATTTATTTATAGAAGTTTAGAAGTTGCATACCAAATAATCCTTTTCGAAGAGGGTTCACCATGGACAGGTCGTTACATGGACTGCCTCCAATCAGAAGATCGAAAGGACCCCATTCGGCCAGCTTTAACACACACAAAGAGACAAACTCACTGAGATAAATTAAGCCATCATATACACAGAACTTAAAAAACAGGAAGGAGTTAAAATACATTTTGAGCATTCACGTGTGTCTTGCTTGTACTCACATGTTTCCTTGTAATGGTGCGAACGTCATTGACGTATTCAATCTTTCCCTCGTGCTTGACCATCCCTACAGCAATTGAATCGTCACAAATCTCTGAGGCAATGTAGCGCTCGATCTTAAGGCCCAGGTCTTTGAGCACCAGATATCCTGAAATGATGTTAAAGT
>NW_005191414.1:0-2220 GCF_000239375.1 Pundamilia nyererei
TGTGTGTGCATGTATTTGTGACTTACTCTGTAGCTTGGAGAGAGAGTACTCCAGCCCTCTCATGGCTTTAGCTTGGTTACTTTTAAACCTGGCGAGACCGAATTCCTGGCGGAGAAAGACAAAGAATTAGTCAAAGATAAATACCCGCACCATACGTTAGCTGTATATAGATACTGACGAAGTGTCACATAGTTGGTTTTGGTATCTTGGCTTGGCTTGAGAGCCAGGAGGTATTACTTCACAATGTTCTGAGTGTTTGCAGACAAGTCAGCATCTTCCATGCAAACTATGGGCGACAATGGACAATCTGATAAGAGACCAAACCAATCGCAGACAGAATTTTGGTGCAGCACCCTCTTTGCAACGAATTTCCCCAGCAACAACTCGCTAACTAGTCATGCCAGTTATAAAGAAAGACAATAAATTGAATGAATTATGAAATGCTTATTTTTTTTCTATTAGATCTGAAAATGTTGTGTAATACTACAACCTGAAACTACAAATAGATTGCGTTGGCCTGTACAGAAGAAAAAGGGAAAATAAATGTAACAACAGCGGTGAAATGGAATAGTCCAAATCACCAAAAGTAAATTGGACCTGGGCTTGTTGCAGGGATCTGAAGTTAATAAACGTGAAGTGCATACACTCACACTTAGGATCATACAATAATAAATATGTCCGTGATGAAAGTTGGGCAGCACGCTAACGTCCTTACTCCACTCTGTATGCTCGTATGGGTCTGACCCTTTCAATCCTTTGATTTTTTCCTTGTCCTTTTTTTTTGCCTTTTCGTCAAGTCTGTCTTTGTACGGACCTGCCGTGTTGTCCGTCGTTTTGTACATAACTGTTTTTGGGGTAAATAAAATGCAATTAGGGATTAAAACCACAGAATTAATGATTACCGGTGCTGGAAATACTAGCGCTTGATGCAGTGTTTTGATTTTGTTGCCACGGGTACCCACAAAGCAATGCACGAAGGTCACGTGGTCTGTCAATCTCTATCAGAAATACACTAAGAGAAGCTGGTGTGTTCTTTATACTTTAAGTGATAGTAGGTTGAGTTTGGGTTTTGGTGGCCAATTTTCCCTAGGACTGAAACATTTGTATGTTTGTGTATACCTGTATGGGTCGACCCAGTCCATATACAGCTGTGGAGATCCAGGCCTCCCTCCTCAATTTGGTCCAAGATGGCTGACCATGGTTCTCTTCAAACAGACACCGCTCCACAACAGTCTTAGAGGCAGAGAGGGTAGAAAATGTACAAAAAGCCCGTTTTTACTCCAAACACAAACTATGTTCAAGCACAGGAAAAAGTATTATATTCAACTTAGTCAAATACTGAAAATGTTAAAACCAACCAGACTGTAAGAGGCCTTGTAGTTTTCCAGTCAAAAAGCATTTATACCTGTGTTCAGTGCAGTTCTTTAAATCTGCAAATTCATCCATTTTCTTGTCCTTTCTGAGATGAGCAAAAGTGGAGAGAATGGCCTCATTTAGGCAACTATCTCCAGCCTTTCCAGCAAGGCATTCCCAGTCCAGTCCTGTTTCTGTCCCAGGTCTCCTCACAGCTGGACATGCCCAAAACCCCTGACCTAGTCCATCAAAGTCTAGATGTGCAGGAGATCTCCTATTCAGGTGCTCAAACCATGTCAGCTGGTTCCTCTATTACAGTGGTTCCCAAACTTTTTTTGCTGCCTTTGTTTTACAACACGCACGCACACGCACAAACACATCCTCCAACCACACACGCCCATATTATGCTCCATTGTGGTTTCTTTCACACCTCAAACATTTAGTCAACAATTAAGCAAATACAAGTAACTTGCAATAAATTACAGGCAGTAAGAAAGTAAACTATTACACTACGTCCACACCTACATGGGTATTTTTGAAAACGCAGCTGTTTCGTTCACACATAAACAGCATTTCGAATCACCGAAAACTGAGATTTTTTTAAAACTCCTTTTTTTCTGTTTACGTGTGGACGAGGAATACAGAGTTCGTCACGCAATGTCAAAGGTATGTGCCTTTTTTCACGTCACGCTGTGCGCACGTTATTGTTTACATGAGATGAATTGCAGAATGGCAGATAGAGACAAAATACTGTTAATCTTACTGTCTGCAGGTTTTACACACTAACATATACAAACGCAGTTACTGTCCCTCCATTTAGAAAGGCAGAGGCGTCACGGTGTGATTATTTTACTGTATGTGTAATAA
>NW_005191415.1:0-2216 GCF_000239375.1 Pundamilia nyererei
AGTGTATGTTAATGACCCTATGCATATTCATGTAACCACAATAAAAGGAGTGCTCTGGGGAACCTGGCTGAGAGTCTGACGGAGGTCAAGTGGGTGGAACGACACTTGGCTCCAGGCAGGCCTCCCGCATGCATGAGTAACACAAAGAACTTTGCTTACTTGTGCCTTGCTTTTTGCTGTGAAGTAAATTGTCTTGAACGTTCCAGCGAATAGGTTTAAGCTACAAACCTATCAGCTGATAAGTTGGGCTTCCTGTCGAGCTGCGGTAAGCGCTTAGAAATTAATATAGGGCTTAGAAATCGGGCCGTTGTCCCGGACAGATAACGGCTATAATTGACCAGCAAAGTGGGCGAACCTGGGCTTAGAGGCTTTTAAAATAGTCGAAAAGTTAGGTGTACCGGTACTAAGGTTTTGAAGATGAAGTGAAGATGTGATATGGTAATGGAAATTATTTATCTTGGCAGTCAGTGTCTTTTGTTATATATAAATGTGTGAATGTATAAATGAAGTGTAAAATTGTTATTTGGATGAATCATTAAAGATGCACATTGTTTTGAGAGAAAAGGCGGTGTGTGTGAGACGATTATAAAAGTATTGCGTGAATGATGCTACAAAACCGAGCTGAAAGAATGGTGATATGTGTGGAAAACTGTTAATTATGCCAAAAGAGTTCTGCTAAGCATGCTGAAGATTTTGATGTGAATGCTGGCAAATGAGAGAGCTTAGTATATTTAATTGTGTGTGCGTGTAATAAGGGTGCATTGTTTTTAGATCAAGGCTTAGCAGAATCACAGAGGGTTTATAGACTGTAAATACAAAAAAAAGAGTTTGATTAGGCTGTAGAAACAGAAAAAGAGAGAAACAAATCAAGATATCAGTGTGTGTGGCTGTGTGTGTGTGTGTGTGTGTGTGTGTGTGTGTGTGTGTGTGTGTGTGTGTGTGGCAGGAAGTGTCTGGCAGGAAGTGAAAATGTTTGCATGCCCATAAAAGGAAACTGGTTGACGTGTGAAGTGTGCACCCAGAGAGAGAGAGACTATCAAAATCTAGGTAGATGAAGCGAATGAATGTGTTAAGACATAGCAATGAAAATGTTATTAATTGAATGCTTTAGTGTGTTAATACAGGTGGACTTCTCTCAACCTGAAAAATGAGTACAGCGGCAAAAGCATAGATTAACAGAATTGGGAGGAAAACAGGCCAGGCTTTGGCTTAAAATTTGACAGCTTCACCTCTCATTGTCTACTTATCCTGAGAAGAAGCTTAAAGGACAGTCAATCTCCTGATGAAGACAGAAGACAGAACACCGTGGACTTGAAGAATTAACAGCAGGCAAAAAGACAGTGCAACTGAACTATGACACTGACGACTCCAGCAGCAGCATGTAAGAAGACAGGCTACAGGCTGGGCAGTTGAACAGTGGGATAAAGAACTGTTGGAAAGCACTGGACACTAAGTTTCATATTTGCCATGCTTGGAGTAATCCTCAAAAAAGATCAAGAGAGAAGCAATGGAGAGAAGAAACAGCTGATTTGGGCCTGTGTTGATTTGCGAGACCCCACAGGAAACTGTGGGGTCATATACTGAATGCATGTGAGCTAAAATTGGATTGAAGGCTGAACTCATAAAGGTTTAGAAATGTTCACCACATTGACACATGGCTCTTTTTCCAGGGCTAGGTGTGGAGGGTTGTGTCCAAAGCAACTGTTCTTTTCTTGCCTTCTTCCCAGCTACATGAGAGTGAGCCAACTCTCTTGCAAGCTCCACCAGGAAGTCCACCCGTCTTTCCTTCGTCCCTGTGCATGCTTGACATGTGCATACACATGTGCATTCAGTGCTGCCATGTCAATCATGTTGAAAGTAAAGTAAAAAGTAAGTAAAGTGTGCGTGTAAAACACGGCAACTGGCTAGCGCCGTGTTCCTCTGCAGACAGTGTACTCCTGAACCATCTGGTCCATCACATCTACGCCACACTTTGTTTTGTTGTAAAGGGTGACAGTGTTTGGCTTCCTTTTGGTAGTGTTGGGAAGCTGGAAAGAAGGCAAGAAAAGAACAGTTGCTTTGGACACAACCCTCCACACCTAGCCCTGGAAAAAGAGCCATGTGTCAGGTCAAACACAAATGCAAGAACAATCATGCCACTGTGCGATGTGTTCACTGCAACAGATACACATGTGGTAAATGCAGACTACAGATACCATGGCAGTGCCAGGATTGTG
>NW_005191416.1:0-2216 GCF_000239375.1 Pundamilia nyererei
TCTGTTTTACCCCCAAATGAGTCCCTGAATGTGGTTCTGTTGGAGGTCTCTTCCTGTTAAAAGGAAGTTTGAATTATTATGATGAATACAGTTGAAAGGTCAAAGAGTTTTTGGTGAGTTCCTTAAAACAACTACCCTCAGTTCCTCATATTCATGGAAATTTTAAAGGTGCGCTTTAATTTAAATATTTGTATTAGCAACAAAATACATCAAATTTCTGTAATACTGCAACTTTTCCCCCCCACACACAAGCTTTGCTGTATGTGTTAATCAAGATTGCATCAAATACTTTGAAGTTCATAATAAACCTTGTGCTGGAAGGTAAGCAAAAAAAAAGAAAAGCAGCTATTTCTTCCCTTCTAATAGTTTTCTGTTGGAGCCTTAACCAGATGTCTGCTCTTATTAAACAAAGGGAAAAACATGTTTTTTTATTAGCAGCTATATTGTTTATGCAAAAGTGCAGACATTTACCCTGCTTACCAGTACAGCTCAAGGTCAGAAGTTTCTATTCCACCTGAGATTTTAGTGCACCAGCAGAGTCGAGGTACAGACTCTCCCATAATAAATGCAACATTAAGTTTGTCATTTGAGCCCACACAGTTTAAACTTCTGAGAAAGGAACTGGAGCGTCACTGCACTGTGCGTCTTTTCCATATTCAAGAGCTAACTTTATTGATAAAACTTAGCAGGAACAAAACTCTTGTGCTTGCCAGTGAATGTTTAATTGGTGTGAGAAGCTATGACTAAGGTAACAAGATATGAAAGGGATTTATACATTCAACTTTAAAAAAAAAAAAAAGAAGTCATTTTTGTGCCTCTAGAAAAACAAAACAAAACAAAGAAAAAAACGGGACTTTTTCCATTAGGGGGACCTTCACAGAAAGTCCTCATAATGACTTTGAGATGAGAACTGACTAGAGATGACTTTCACTCATGTCATGACACAAGAAGACAGGGGGGTTAAAACATCAGTCACTGGTCTGTCACAAGCAAGTAGAACGTGCTCTTTACTGTATGTGCACCTGTCAAACTGTGGGATATTTATTTATTTAAATAGGGCCAAGAAGGCATACAGCTACATCCAACTCAAGTTTAGCACATCTGCACTACAGGTGAAATACAACTGTAAAGAAAAAAAGATGATTTTATTTATTCTTTCTTAACTTCATTCAGAAAACAAAAGTAACAAGAATCTTGCAGACAAAACAAAAAGCAAAAGATTGGCTTTATAAGTAGGTCCACTGGGTAATTCTCCGTTTTCTCTAGAAATGCCACCATGAGAAAATAAAAAAAATTCTGAGGCAAAAAAAAAAAAAAAAGAAGACAACAGAATCTCCATATATATTACTGTATGGACTATAGTCAATGCAAGGCACCACAGGAGAAAGAGGGGACTCCATGAAAGAGGAACACATCTAAAATAAAAATGCTAAAATGCCAGTAAAAAGTGAGACATCTCTCTAACAGTCAGGATTGTAGCTGGGAGAGAGAGTGGGAGCCAGGAAACTGTGGGGTGTAGCAATAGGTCAGGGATGGATGATGGCGTGAGTCCCATGTAATAGGTCCAGTTTATACGTGGACAGTCTCTTTAGATGGGCTCCGGTTTGAGCTTTTCAGCCAGGAAGTCGCCGACAAACTGCTCCACCACGGCCGGCGTGATCTCCTCCACATCGCGAACGTACTTAGCACGGGCCGACATGTCCAGGATCGTGAGCAGAGGTGCCGCTTCGGGGAGGTTGGTGTAGTCTCGCAGAGAGTCGCTCATGTCATCCTGCAGGGAAAGAGAAGGAAGTACAGCGCTTAGTGTGATTTAGCAGTACATTCCTCACATGCGGGAATGGTTAAGCTACAATCAGGGCCTCTGGTGGGACTCAGGCCAAAATGACACAAATCTGTCATTGCTTTGACTAAAACAAGCCTGTGATTAAAATTGTAAAAAAAAAGAAAAAGAAAAAGTTTAACAGCAAAATCTTTGCCTTCTCCATCCTTTCACCACATGTTTCAAGTTTCAAGTCTTGTCACGTATAGCATCCTGACATTACAGGTTGGGATACCACAAGAAATTCCATCATGATGGAGAGGAAAATAAAAATATACAAATATATAAAGTCTTTGTTCCCTGTAGTTTTGGGTTGCTGTGAGTTCTGAACATTCTGTGTAGTGAATTCAACATTTTTTCTTTTGCATGACTTCAGTTTTACACCTCATTTAATTTA
>NW_005191417.1:0-2216 GCF_000239375.1 Pundamilia nyererei
TCCCCTCTCCATCTTTGTCCATCTCTCTCGGTTCTAAAGCAGATTAGCGACGGCTTTTATAAAATAAAACAGCGAGCTTTAAACCTGTCTCTTGTGACGAGATTACCCCCCCCCCACTCCGCTCTCTCTCTCTCTCCTCTCTGACGTGATGTGATTGGACGGCATGAAAGGTGTCCGCCGAGCGAGAGACATTCACACACACTCTCTCTCTCTTTAATCTCCTTTTTAAAGGGAGGAGGAGGTTATCATCCAGTTATTCTGGCTCACCGTCGGGCAGCGTTTCACCTCCCGCTGATTGTTTGGACCAAATTTCTAGGCTCTTAAATGGATTGTCCCGTGTGATTAGTGTGTGTGTGTGTGTGTGTGTGTGTGTGTGTGTGTGTGTGTGTGTGTGTAAATCTGTGCTCATACTACACAGTCACTCGACTTCTTCTGGGGACACAAAGACAAAGCCTTAAAAACATTAACCATTAAATTTTAATCACTCAAACAGCCGTCGAGCTCAAACTCTGTGTTTGTTTGTTTATTAAGTCTCATTAACATGGTTTACTAAGCATCTATTTACAGGCTCTTATTACAAGGATGTTAATTAAAAACGTTAATCTGTACTTCAGCTGTTTAGCTTGCTAGCTTTTTAGATTTCACTTGTTAAAATGTTTCAAACCTTAAAATTGTTGGTTTACTTTGACAAACTCTAAAAGTTTTACCTTTATGTGTACAGCGTGTCTTAGAGCAGTGCTTCACCCGTTAAAGAGGCGTACATATCCCAGCATCCATGGCTGTAGCTGAATAAGATCAGTGATGACAGATGAAGGAAAGGCGACCCCGTAAACGTGCGTTTTCAGGGCTGCGTCACACTTTAGGAGGTACAGCCTTGAGAGCGCGGTCGATGTGGACCCTGATCAGATGATCTGAGGGCTCGATCGCTGGAAAAGGTCTCGGGGAGGCGAGGGTGTGGCCACGTGGGGGCTCAGTCTGTTTGCTCCACTTCACTGTTTCAGTGTTTGTTTTGTTTAGTAAGTGAAACTCTCGAGGTTTCAGTTTTTTAAAGGTCAAGTTTAAGTTTTTAGTTTTAGATAACTACAATAACCTTGTGACCAATCATAAGAATTTCAAATGTTTCAAAGACTTATTGGAGTTCACAGCGTTCACCTTTCCTCGTAACCTCTACAGTTCTGTGCAGCACGCCGTTCATCAGCTCCTGAATCCAACTCTGATCGATGGAAATCCATCCATGCCGATCAGAGCTCGATGCTCAAAGAGCCGCAGCTAAAAAATACAAAAATCTCAGTGAACGCAATATATAAAGAAGATGGCACACCTGAGGTTGCCAGCACAAATTATTTCATTTAAATAGAAAGAAAACGCAAATGTAAGTTGAAGCCATCGTTCCAGCATCTTAATCCCATCCACAATCTACCGTCATTCCTTTAACACGTATATTTAAAATACAAAAAGTGTATCTTAGATTTATTTCATGGACTTTATTCTACTTCTTTATCTGAAAATGTACAAAAGCGACTGCAGTCATAAACTTTTAAAGCAATATTTGTGTTTGGCTCCTTGAATTGAGGCGATCAGAGTCCGATCCTTTGATTGAGATCTGTCATGCCTACATGTGAACCCCGTGTTCCTGTGGGAACGTTTGCAGACCTAACCGTGTCTGGATAACATGTTGAACGTGTTTCTCTCTGTCTGCAGGGGGCGTCTGCTGGTCGGGACCTTCGTCGCTCTCTTCTTCAACCTGCTGACTTTACTGTCGGTCAGGAACAAACCATTCGCCTACGTCTCAGAAGGTACGTCCTGCCTCTTCATCGCAGTTAAACCAGTGCGTGTCCCCACCTGCTGTGTGTGTGTGTGTGTGTGTGTATTCATATCTTCGTGGGGTCCCCACAAGTTTGAAGGTATTTTTGAGACTCAAAATGTGGTTTTAGTGTCAGGGTTACAGTTGGGTTATGGTTAGGCTTAGGCTAAGGGTTAGGCATTTATTTTTCAAGTAGATGTCCTCACTAAGAAAAACACAAGAATGTGTGTATGCAGTTGCTATTGTTTTCTGAACCCATCACTAAGATTTCTGTGAGACGTGCTATCTAAAGGTTTGGGGCATCATTTTGAAGCACATATCAAAAACGGACTGAGTTCTACCCAAACCTAATGGATTCAGAGCCTTTTACAAACAAGAGTGAAATGAATGTCTTTAGATTTGAAGCTTTAAC
>NW_005191418.1:0-2215 GCF_000239375.1 Pundamilia nyererei
CTTTTCTCAGAGCTCAGCGCATTTTGATCTTGCACATCAGCATCTCTTGGAACAATATCTGGAGCAGTCCTGGGAGCAAATCCATCTCACACAACATGCAGAAGGCTTAAGTTGTAGACCTGGAATTGCTCCAAAGCCTGTTTCCCCATTACATTTATCTGTGCCTCGACTATTGTTTACATAAATCTCTAAAGTGTGTCCCCCTGTAAGAATTATCATCACGCTATCAGCACTAACATTCCTATAATTCAGTGAAAAAGACCGACCCAGGGACACAGTATAAACTTATCTTGTGGTGTTTTAACAATGATTTGATCGCTGCCAAGCCATGGTCACGCCCCCTCCTTAAATCTCCTCCGTGGTTTAACAAAGTAGTCTGGTGTATATTCAAAATCTCCTTTGGTTATAAAAACAAACTCTCGCTCAGCAGTCATCTGTGTAAACAAGACTCATTGCAAAGAGGGTGCATTTTGTCTTTGTAATAAGACAGATCTCTTTGCAGCTAGTCATATTATGTTCCACGACTATCTTTCTGCAGCTCAGAGAAATGAATTGTACAAAATGGTAGTTTGGCTCGGTGGATTGGTAACAGGGGAAATGTTGGCTGTAGCTTTCATTGAAGTTCCCTAAAGACTGAACAGGTGTGGGAGCTGGCTCGTCGATATGTAGTTGTGCCTCGGGACTTTCCGATTTCAGAAACAGAAAAATGAAATAAAATACTTAGAAATTAAGAGATGGGTTCACGAGAGGGGAAATCAATTTAGACTCCCAGAAGCTCTTGGCTGTGCTCTGCTAGTCAGAGCTCTTCGCAGATGTGCAGTGTTGTTTTTTGTGTGTGTATTTATTTGTGAATATTCTATTAAGGCCTACCTTTACTTAAAAAAAGAAAAAGAAAAAGAAAAGGCAACCAAGTAGCTATAAATTGGACGAGGACAGAAACATGTTCGTAATTGGAGTGGCCTCATTATGAAAAGATGAATCAACAATCGGTGCTCACAAAACAGAAGTGTGCTTTCTGTTGGGCAAGCGTGTTTTTTTCCCCCCTTTTCTTTGCTGCTATAATTACCCAACCTTGAAGGAGATTAATACACTCCGATGGCTCTCAGAGTGGGTAAAAGAAGATGGAAAAGAAAAGGCATGGAAAAAAGGGCAAAAGAGGATATGACAAACCATGTTAAAGATATTTCATGTCATAGGAATCTTCTCCTTTCATCACTACCCACCCCTTTCCTTCAGTCCTACTTGGCCCTCTTCACAGACCACTCTCCTTCTTTTAATCTCTTCTGTTTTCTCACATCCTTACCCTTCCTTCTGCTTTATTTTTCTCGTCTCTGTCCTTCAACTAATAATCAAATTCCAGTCATGCCCCTGGCAACTTTAGATGCTTTACAGTTTTTGGATCATGCGGGACAGTTCCTTGGCCTGGACTCTGTTCAGAATGAATCAGGACCTGCAGCAGTTGTACCCTTTTCGAAGGGGGGGGGGGAACCTTTGGAAACATAAACCCAGGATCTGGTGCTGCCGTTCCTAATACTTCACCCGTCCATCAACAGCATCCGTCAAAAGCACTTGAAGCGGCATCGTTCTGACAGTGAGCCAGGTGACGTGTCCTTGGAGCAGCCTGATTGACGTACATAATCTTGTTTCAGCATTCTTTTCTTTTTTTCTTTTTTTACTCCAAGTGGTCCCCAGACTTGGAAGTCCAGCCGACTTAGCTGTCACTTTGCCAAAGGCCCTGTTCACAAGTATAGATTACCACATGACCCAGGTCATCCGTTTTTACTGTGCAAAGCAGATCACAGAACTCGAGTTTGCTGCTATTGGCTGACTAACATTGTTTGCATGTCTGATTATATTGGTACAGTGCAATTTTCTAGATCTTTATTTTGGTTCAGTTGCTTCTTGCTTACTCTGAAAGGTCAGTTGGTAGCTCACAGTGGAAGCCAAACATCTCAGTGTGCTTTTTTTATGAGTTGTTTTTTTTCTCCTGTTTTCAAAGACGATGCAAAAACCTGTCCCTGTCTTGCTTTCTAAGCTGTGTCTTCTCTGCAGTCAGCACATCACACACCTGGCTAAACAGGAACACACTGTGGATGAATCAAGATAATTGGGCTTTTAGCAAAGCTAATTAGCTTTTGTCCCTGAGTTCATGCTGTAGGAAGTTTACCTCTAGTCGGCTGAATTCACTCAAAGGATTTATATGGTTAGCGTTCTC
>NW_005191419.1:0-2215 GCF_000239375.1 Pundamilia nyererei
AGGGGCCAATGGTGTGATATGGCAGCCTCGCCTCTGTCAAACCAACTGTTAACTGTATATTTCTGTACATTTGCGTATTATCATTCATATTTCCACATACGGTGACCTTGTTTATAGGTAATTTCATTGTTTGATCACGTAAAAATGATCCTAATTTAATGTCTAAAAGCACTTGGAAAAGGCAGAATCCCATGTCAAATTAGTGCAACAAACTATTTTCATTACTGGAAATAACCGTATTTTTATGGGACAGTTATTTTCTGTTATTTCACGGTCGTATTTTGGCGCCCCAGCTGCCGGAAGATTATCGTTGTTTTACGATGTTTTTTGTAACAGTGTAGGGTGAATGCAATCAAAATGATTTGTCTCCCCCAACTCCTATATCTGTTTCAAAATATCCCTGTGTATCTAAAAGCTACATTTTTTCAAAAATTGGATTCAGTCCTTCTCCCTTTTATCTGGAATTATAAGAGCCACAGGATAAAAAAAAGCCCACCTTTGTAAAGAGAAAACACATGGTGGCCTAGCTTTACCAGACTTTAAAAATTAAATTTTTTTGTTTGTTTGTTTGTTTTGTTGTTGTTTTTTTGACCGCCCTTTTTGGTACGTTTTGTTTTTCCCTGTTTTTGTTGTTTGGGTTTGTTTTGTTTTTTGTTGCTGTTGTTGTTGTTCGCTTTGTTTTTCCCCTTATTTTGATGCCAAAACTGTAAAAAGGAAGCAATGTCAGTCTATGGGACAATTTGTGATTGTTATTTGTGCTTCACAATAAAAATATTTGAAGAGAGGATTTGGATTTCCATTGTTTTCCAGCTGGATTAAAACCTCTGAGAGTTTCCAGTTTCCCTGTGGTTTGTATCTTTGAGAGGATTTTGATTTCCACTGCTTATCCAGCAAATGCTGCTTTCCCATTGGACTATTAGAATCAACAAGGAACAGGAAGGTGAGAGTTTCCTCTGATCCAGTTGTGATTATCCTCTCTAACCTCTCCAAACAAACATAATGACAATTCTGGGGGTTATTTGACATTTTCCTGATTGTCTTTAACTGGTTTATTTATTTTACTTAATCAACTTATTAGTTTGTAATCATGTTCAAAATTTCATTCACTAAAATGTGTTGAAATCCATGTTAAAATGTAAAATAATAATGGTATTTAGAAATATTTTGGAGTTCCTTTTGTTCCTTTAAACTTCATGATCCATAAATGCAGAAAGCATTCGTTCCAGCAGTTGTTACAAGCTGCTCTGTTGGCTCCACATCTGCTCACAGGTCAACATCATCTGCAGAGGCCCAGCATTCACACACTGCTGTATTTCTACTGTCCACCTTTCTTCTTTGCACAGCACCGTTTGTTCATTCGTTTTTCTCTCTTTCTTCTTTCTGCATGTTTTCCTGAGTAACTTACTCTCAGCTCTGTGTCATTGGATGTTTTTAATGTTGGAATTTACTTATTGCTTTAATTCTTGTATTAATATTGTTGTCAATTGTTTGTTGTTGTTTGTGTTTTCTTCTCTCTAAAGATTGTTAGGCCCCTCTGCAGCCCCTAATGTCCTCAGTGAGCTCAGCTGGTGCCGATGGGCCACACCGAGTCAGCTTTGGATAAAAGCATACCTGAGGCAGGCTTTCAGGAAGAGGCTCACTAGCCCTTGCCTTGGTAGTAACAGCTACTTTAGCCAACTTGCTATGTATTTAAGATAAAACCTCTTCTCACTGAAATTCTGGTTTTCGTCTCCTTGTTTCTGTTGCGGCTTTTGAGCCACGTCGTAACAAGATGAAACTAAAGTGAAGCTCGTTGGTTTTCTGCTTCTCAGTTTCAGTTTACAGATCTGTTTTTAATGGTTTGTCGGAGAACTATAGTTCTAAACAGTGCTACATAAAATGACTATGATTATATTTTTTTTTATTATTATTTGTCACAGTAGTGTGAAAACCAGGATGTTTGGCCTAACCACAAAGAGGAGGAGCTAAAAGTCACTTCAGAAGCAGAAGCCGATTCAAAGTTGATCCTCGGCTACTGAGATACAGAAACATGAAGTACAGCAGAGTCTGTGGAGAGTCCTGCAGAGCTGCATGCAGACCCTGAAATATCGACATGATCATCAGCAGCCCCTCTCTTATCCCTGTGCACCTTTATCTAAGATCTAAACACCAGTCTGATGAAGAACCACACCCAGACCAGCTGAACACCAAGTACACACACACACACACACACACA